>NW_025963835.1:26203779-26491279 GCF_023055435.1 Haliotis rufescens | reverse complement strand
TCAGTACATCAGTGTTGGATTATAGCAAATGATAACCCTGAGGGAGGAAGAGTTTTGAAACATTCTTCATCACTGAGATCGTGTATGAGACGGATTTATCCCTCTGAAGATTAACAATACCAAGTAACAAGGTAACATTTTATCATTCATTTTGTTATTAAATGTCATTGTGTATTTAATTTGATATATTAGTAAAATAATTTCCTGTTATTTTGCTGAAACACTGATGATGTGATTTCAAATTCTAATTGTCTAACTTTATTTTCTAAGGCCTCAAATTGAATGGCAATGGTATAGATCGAAACGTATGCATCAAACATTGTCCTTATATGAAAAGTACTATCCTACCACTGATTCACGAAAATTAAAAAAGACAAAACCTGAAATGAAACTTCCAACGACAATGATTAAATATGAACAAACTATACTACCATATTACCAACACATTGGACTCCAGACAGCATTGAATATGACACAAAACAGATTGTTTTATCAACTCAAAATAAGCAGGGGAATTGTGCAACGTGATATTTTATACATAATTACTTGCTGAAATCTGTGACATCCAGGCCTGCAACAGATATAGCCCACCCCCGTGCGCATTCGATGGACACTACTGCGTGCGTGTGTGGGCCGATGAGGCTTGTCTTCTCTTGTTTTAATCAATATCGTCGATCTTTATTATTGTGTGACTGCAAACAGGGAAGTGTCACTTCCCCATGCTTTCTTGGATTGGTAGGACATACTGATGAGACGTGACTGAAGACGGATTCATTAACAAGGATCAGTTTGACTAGGCTCCCTGTTCTCAGTACAGGTAAACTGCCAACATGGTTCTTATTGTTGTGTTGAAAATATGCCAGGAGGTATTGTTTACTGCGTTGGTCTGAGTCTAAAATTACGTACACTGTGGGGGTGGAGAATCAGGTACTGTATTGATTGATAGAATTACGATGGTGCTAATATTGGTTGGATTATGTTCAGATTGACATTAGTTGAAGAATTTTATTTTTTTAAATTTTTAATTCACTTCTTAAAAGTACTTTTTGTCCAATGTATCAGAAATCAAAATATGTTTAATCCAGAAATGTGAGCATCTTTTATTTTTAAATTTTTTTTTTATCATTAATTGAATGCTTCACTGATATTTAATTCTGAAAACGTATGGATATTTTTATTAGCTCTGAAAAACTTATTATATTCAAATGTGTATCATGTTTATGAACAGTTTACACAATCCTTCCATACATTTCTCAATTATTTCTGAATCTCCTCATGTCTTGTAGTTTAGTCATTAGTATCATTTCTCAAATAGATAAATAGATTTAACAGAGTCTTATGTATGCTTTCTTTGAGTAGTGTATGTTGAAATGCAGTGAAACCTTGATAGTTTCATACTGTGAATATTTGAATATATATGGTCAGCAAACCAAACCTATACTGTCTACATCTAGACTCAGTTGCATCCTCATGTTCAAGGAGATTTAGAGACATTACAACATAATGTTGTTTTATTAAATGATGTATTGTTGCTTATGAGGCACATTGCTAAACGGGGGCGGGGGGGACATGGGGGGCTCAGTCGTCTTAGGTGCCACAGTTCATTGTACAGAGTTGCGTCCCTTGGGCATGCCAGAAACCTATGATTGTGGGTTCGAATCCCGGTTCGCCCTGATTGTTTCTAGGTTTGTCAGCACCATACCTGTCCTCATGGATTTCACCAAAGACAAACATCTAAGACCTGTATCACTTCGGGCTTTCCTTCCACATCAAGCTGACACACCGTGATATAACTGGAATATTGTTAAAAGTGGCGTTAAACCCAACTCACTCACTCACAATTCTAAACAAGATAGAAACATGAAAGGGAGTTGGCCCAGTAGATCACTCCATTGAGTTTGTCATGACAAAAGCCACTAGTCATGAGTTTAAATCCAAGATTTTTCAGAGATTATGAACCTTGGGATGTGAGCATCATACGAGTGCTCTTGGTTTCATAAAAGTGCCCCCCGTCAAGATCCAGGTTAGAATAGGTCTTCAGCAACCCATGCTTGTCGTAAGAGGCGACTAACGGGATCGGGTGGTCAGGCTCACTGACTCGGTTGATGCACGCCATCATATCCCAATTGCGTAAATTGATGCTTATGATGTCAATCACTGGATTGTCTAATCCAGACTTGATTATTTACAGACTACCATCATATAGTAGGAATACTGCTGGGTGCGACGTTAAACAACAAACAAACAAACAAACACATCTTCCATCTGCATCACTTTGAATGAATGTGCCTCCAATATTCAGTTGACATACTCCGATATACCGTATTTGACGTAATAAGTGCCCCGCTCTAATAAGCGCCCACAGCGATATTTGCTAATATCTTTGCGAGTGAACAATCTCAATCAGTACCCCTTCCAATTGATCAATGTACACAAGACGTATTTATTCGTGTATAATACGCACTCGTGTGTTATGTCACCCTTAATTATGAGCAATTAAATTCTTAAAAAATATATCTGTCGTATGTAAACATTTCAGGCTGTCAGCATAAACCATGAAATTTACAATCTTTCAAGTTTCAACTCAAAATAATATTCTAATAAGCGCCCCCTATTTCTAATTTTGAGAGCGCCCTGGCGTTGAATACAGTATTTGAAATACTAATCGAAGTAGAAATAGATTTAACGTATGTTTTGTTAAAGTGTGCACCAGGTGCTGATAAGGCCACACATTTATCATTTTTCAATTCATGAGCCCATCGCCCTGACTGAAAAACAGCTGGTCTTCAAAATAAATAAAACATAAAAACAAAAAAATCCTGCTACTCGTATAGACCTCTTATGCAATATAAAATGTTATGTATAAATTCCATGTCTACATCTCTATCAGTGATTCAAGAAGCCAGCTGCAGTTGTAACTCCACAGCAGAATGACTTTCATATAGATTCTAAATAAATAAATAATGAACATTTATTTTTATTATTATTTCGACTGACCTAGTGTGGAGAAGCTGGAATAAATCTGTGAAACATAATATTAAAAAAGTGTGGGCTAAGGATGTTTGGGTTTGTCAGGAAAATTTAAGTGTGCCACCTTAGGAATTATTTACAATGAAAAACGTGCTCATTAAGTGTAGATTCAGATGCATCTTCCCGAGGCAAGGGAGTTAACTGACTATAAAAGTCCAGTTTCCACCCTTGCCGAAGTAGGCTGGTATTATGGAGTTACATTTTGGCCTTGACTAACGAGTCTGTGCATAGTCCAATCAAAATCTCGCAATGAAATCGAAATCCGGTTCGTAAACTGTCATGCAGATTTCGGTCGATTGCAGGATTTGCAAAGCATGTGCATCGCCAACTCGTTGTCAACAGATATTTTCCAAACCTTTTCATATTTTTAATCAAGGTCCTCATGTGATTTGATGCACTTCGCGATGTAAGACACGTTTTATCACAATATAGATCCTGATTATCGATCAGATTGTCTTGACTGGGCACCGCCATTTTGTTTGAAACAAATGCAAGTGATGGAATCGGATTGGTCCATAGGAGAGGCTTAGAAGGGACATAACTCATAATAACCACTGGTGGCGCAACGATCGAGCCCAGGAATTCCAGCCTAGTTCGGCAAGGGTGAAGACTGGACTTTTAAAGTCAGTTAACTCTCTTGCCTCGGGAAGATGATTCAGATGTAGCTCAAATGAACACTTTATCGAGATGGAAAGATATATGGGGATCTTAAGAGAACACAGAATTTGTCAGTTTTGTGATTTTACCACTGTAGAAACTAAATACCATTTCTCACTAATATGTCCCTAATGTATGCTGAACTCAAAATACAGTTCATTGATAAATATTATATCCTTTATCCTAGTTTACAGAAATTTGTTTCATTAATGTCTAGGAACAATTATATAGCGAAAAAGCTGTCACAGTACATACTGCATGCAATAAAACCTAAGAAGTTCCAAATATGTTACATTACAAATGTGTACACCCATTACATATAGCATGTAGCGTTGGCCTTTAGCCTCTCAGAATTATGAGTGGGTGGGTGAGTTTGGTTTTACACCGCTTTTAGTAATATTCCAGCAATATCACGGACAACAGACATGGGCTTCACATATGTACCCATGTGGGGAATTGAACCCGGGTCTTCGACCGTGATGAGAGAATGCTTTAACCACTAGGCTACCCCACCGCCCCCTTAGTATTATGAATAAACATAAATAGAAACAAGTGCATTCATATGTTGTTCATGCTATCCTTGTTTCAGCAATTCTATGATTTTAACCATGCTTTTACCACATTAATAAGGATTTTGAATTTAGTTTGACTCAATCTCACTTAGAACATGATATACTGTAAATGTTTCTGATTTAAATGGAATTTATGGCAGCGAGACATCCAGACTCCACTCTCTTCCCAGCACCACGCATCATTATTATATTATATTATATTATATTATATTATATTATATTATATTATATTATATTATATTATATTATATTATATTATATTATATTATATTATATTATATTATAAGCCTGAAATATGTATTAATTTTATCAGTATATGATCTGTATTATTTCAGAACTATATACAGGATATATACTACTCAAAAGAAGTTCAAGAACAGACAGATAACTAGTAATTTAAAGAATCAGGAGCTCTTAAACTTCTTTTATTGCTGTGCAGAGTTGCGTCCCTTGGAAACGTGGGAAAACTATGATTGTGGGTTCGAATCCTGGTTCGCCCCAATTATGTTTCTAGGTTTGTCAGCCGTGCTCGTGGGTTTCACCAAAGTGGTAAACATCTGAGACCTGCATCATTTCAGGTTTTTCCAACATCAAGCTGACATGCCATGATGTAACGGAAATACTTTTAAATGGCGTGAAACCCAACTCACTCACTCACTGTCAAGGGGATGGAGAATTCAATGATATAAATGATTTCATTGGATTTATCAAAAAGGACATGATCAAGTTTGTTGGCCTGGATACATCTGAGGCTGTATACGGGCCTATTCCAAATGATTTTGTATTTATCATTTTCCATGACACCCTCTACATATTCCGGGGTACCATGGATTATTATTATTGTTGTTGTAGTTGTAGTTCACAGATATTGGTGTCTTTGGACTATAGATATGTGCGTTCGTCCACTCATATTTAGCACAGGAAAGTGGGCTTGATGTGGCAAGGGTGGAAACAAGACTTTGATATAAAAAGGCCAGTGGACGTTCTTGTTTATGGAAGATGGTGGTTGTCAGGTGGTCTAGTGGTTAAAGTGTTCACTCGTCACACCGAAGACCTGGTTCGATTCCCGACATTGGTACAATGTGTGAAGCCCATTTCTGGTGTCCCCCATGTGGATATTGCTGGAATATTGCTACAAGCGGCGTGAAACCATACTTACTACAGGTCACATAGTTCTACATTAGCAAACAGTGTGTATTTCTCCCAAGTCACTATGAAGTAAGATATTTTAAATGTTGTTTGAAAAATAATTATACCCCCCGTTTACGAAGTAAATCGGGGGTATATAGCGTTCCATCTGTGGGTGTTTTGTATGGCCTATATCTTTTTAACTATGCACCTTAGCATCACCAAACTTTCTACACACATTAACCACAATGAGTACTTGTGCCTTTTGCTAGTTTGAAGATTCTGAATTTTTTAATTTTTGCCGTTTCCATGGAAACATTAGAAACTTAAACTTTTAGGGTGGGTGTTTTGTACGGCCCATATCTTTTTAACCATGCACCCTAGCTTCACCAAACGTGCTACTCCCATTTGCCACAATGAGTACTTGTGCCTTTTGCTAGTTTGAAGATTCTGAATTTTTTAATTTTTGCAGTTTCCATGGACACATTAAGAAACATCAAGAATGTATGTTGTGCTAAGTATTTATTGATTATCCCACACTAGATTGAAATATATTTGCAAAAACATGTGTTCATTTCAAACATAATGCATCCTCATGGGGTTACAAAGGAAATGGCAGTTCCTCTGACTTAAAGCAACAGGTATATTTCATTAATTAACAAACTATTTACTATCTGTTGTTGACCAGCAGGGATAATGGGGGTATGTGAGCTTTGCTCACTTCTTTCTTGTTTTATATGTATACAGGTCGAAATGTGTGTCAGATGTGAAGACTACCGCGACACGAAATCTGACTGAAATGCACACCTGTCTGATGTAATCTATACCCAAACAAGTTTTGTTGGGACAGGTGGCTTTGACAGGTGGAGCCACACAGATAGATATATGCCTTAGGGATAGGATTCCTATTGATTTTCAATGATGAACACATACATCATTGACAAACGGGAAATGTGCTTTTATAAATGATGTGTTATCTATATTGCTATGATTGAGATGAAATAACAGGCTATCAATAGTCTATAATGAGTTTATCACTCTGATTTGAGGATATTTTGGTCGTAACAAAGGTGTGGGAGAATATGTTGTAGATTAATGGTTGTAAAAATCTTGATGAGTCTTATTTCACCACAGATATTGATCAGCCTGGCTGAAGAAGTTGTTTTTTATGCAAATTTGACGCATCAGTGACAAAAACTATGTCCGATCAAATTCCCTATTTTGACTCTGTTTATTCAGGTGAACAATCGATTTGCCTCGGCAAGGTGGGGATGAATAGGACGGATGGATGAATGGACAGGGGGATGGATGAACAGGAGGGATGGATGAACAGGAGGGATGGATCGACAGGAGGGATGGATGAACAGGAGGAATGGATGGACAGGAGGGATGGATGGATGGACAGGAGGGATGGATGGATGAACAGGAGGGATGGATGGATGAACAGGAGGAAGGGATGGATGGACAGGGGGATGTATGAACAGGAGGGATGGATGGATGAACAGGAGGGATGGATGGATGGACAGGGGGATGGATGGATGAACAGGAGGGATCGATGATGGACAGGAGGGATAGATGGATGAAGAGGAGGGATGGATGGATGAACAGTAGGGATGGATGATGGACAGGAGGGATGGATGGATGAAGAGGAGGGATGGATGGATGAAGAGGAGGGATGGATGGATGGACAGGAGGGATGGATGAACAGGAAGGAGGGAGGGATGAACAGGAGGGATGGATGAACAGGATGGATGGATGCACAGGAGGGATGGATGAACAGGAGGGAGGGATGGATGATGAACAGGAGGGATGGATGAACAGGAGGGAGGGATGGATGATGCACAGGAGGGATGGATGAACAGGAGGGATGGATGATGGACAGGAGGGATGGATGGATGAAGAGGAGGGATGGATGGATGAACAGGAGGGATGGATGGATGGACAGGGGGGATGGATGATGGACAGGAGGGATGGATGGATGGACAGGAGGGATGGATGGATGAAGAGGAGGGATGGATGGATGAACAGGAGGGATGGATGGATGGACAGGAGGGATGGATGATGGACAGGATGGATGGATGGATGAAGAGGAGGGATGGATGGATGAACAGGAGGGATGGATGGATGGACAGGGGGGATGGATGATGGACAGGAGGGATGGATGGATGAAGAGGAGGGATGGATGGATGAACAGGAGGGATGGACAGGGGGATGGATGAACAGGAGGGATGGATGGATGAAGAGGAGGGATGGATGGATGGACAGGAGGGATGGATGGATGGACAGGAGGGATGGATGGGTGGACAGGAGGGATGGATGAACAGCCATGAAATGGGGTGGGGGATATAGGAATGGAGCTCGTCTGTTTGAATAGATGGAGAGATAGGTTTCTGATTGGAATAGATGGAGAGATAGGTTTCTGATTTGAATAGATGGAGAGATAGGTTTCTGATTGGAATAGATGGAGAGATAGGTTTCTGATTTGAATAGATGGAGAGATAGGTTTCTGATTTGAATAGATGGAGAGATAGGTTTCTGATTTGAATAGATGGAGAGATAGGTTTCTGATTTGAATAGATGGAGAGATAGGTTTCTGATTGGAATAGAGAGATAGGTTTCTGATTGGAATAGAGAGATAGGTTTCTGATTGGAATAGATGGAGAGATAGGTTTCTGATTGGAATAGATGGAGAGATTGGTGTCTGATTGGAATAGATGGAGAGATAGGTTTCTGATTGGAATAGAGAGATAGGTTCCTTATTGGATTGCTTGATGGATGGGTTTCTGATGGGTTTTCTTATGTGCACAGATAGATGGATTCTGTTTGGATGGATTGATAGATGAGTTTCTGATTGGAGGATAGGTTGATTATCTGATTGGATTGTTGGATAGATGGGTTTCTGTAAGGGATTGATTAATAGATATGTTCTTCTTGGATTGTTAGATGGGTTTTATAAAATGTGGAATGTCACATATGCATTTCTTATTCAAAACTTACATAAGAAAGTCTGTACATGACTTTGTTTCAGTTTCAGGTGGGATGTCTAACATAACTTGAACCTCAGTTGGTTTTCTTTGTCAAAACTTGATAAAGCTGTCATGATTTGTTTCAGTTTCAGGTGGGATGTCAAGAATAGTGCAGGCTATTGTTGATTTCTTCTTCAAGACGTATCAAACACACATCTGAAAGACCAATATGCAAATCTATTTCAGTTTGAGGTGGGATGTTTAGAGGGACGTGGGTTGTGGTTGCCGTGGCGCTCATCTGCTGCAGCTCCACCTGGGGCCTCGATGACATCCAGGCAGGTGTTCCACCAGAACTGACCCGTAGAGCCATGCAAGATGCCATGGATGAGAGGCAGTCCGATGAATACCGCCATTTGTTGGCTGACCAGGTCGAGATCCAGCGTCGGGCTGAAGAAGCAGAAAACCTTGCTGCAGCAGAGGAAGAATACGAGAGGATCAAATACAACATGAAGCGAGAAGAAGATGCTGAGGACCCTGATGCTGAAAGCAGTCGTGTGTCAGCTCATATATCTGCAGATAAAAGGATCAAGAGATCCGGTCAAGGTGCTCCTATGGGAAGAAGCAATCGGTTTTGTGATGACGCCCAAGTAAGTGTTTATTCTGTAGCCTGTGTATCTCATAGCTGTGTGTTGTATACATGCTGAAGTATGACTAGCATATGACATGTGTATCTCATAGCTGTGTGTTGTATACAGGCTGAAGTATGACTAGCGTATGACATGTGTATCCCATAGCTGTGTGTTGTATACATGCTGAAGTATGACTAGCGTATGACATGTGTATCTCATAGCTGTGTGTTGTATACATGCTGAAGTATGACTAGC
Organism: Haliotis rufescens; assembly: GCF_023055435.1. Lineage (NCBI taxonomy): Eukaryota > Metazoa > Mollusca > Gastropoda > Lepetellida > Haliotidae > Haliotis > Haliotis rufescens. The sequence continues at coordinate 26,482,042 of NW_025963835.1, read as the reverse complement.
ATATGACATGTGTATCCCATAGCTGTGTGTTGTATACATGCTGAAGTATGACTAGCGTATGACATGTGTATCTCATAGCTGTGTGGTGTATACAGGCTGAAGTAAGACTAGCGTATGACATGTGTATCCCATAGCTGTGTGTTGTATACATGCTGGAGTATGACTAGCGTATGACATGTGTATCCCATAGCTGTGTGTTGTATACATGATGAAGTATGACTAGCGCATGACATGTGTATCCCATAGCTGTGTGTTGTATACATGCTGAAGTATGACTAGCGTATGACATGTGTATCCCATAGCTGTGTGTTGTATACATGCTGAAGTATGACTAGCGTATGACATGTGTATCCCATAGCTGTGTGTTGTATACATGCTGAAGTATGACTAGCGTATGACATGTGTATCCCATAGCTGTGTGTTGTATACAGGCTGAAGTATGACTAGTGTATGACATGTGTATCCCATAGCTGTGTGATGTATACATGCTGAAGTATGACTAGCATATGACATGTGTATCCCATAGCTGTGTGTTGTATACATGCTGAAGTATGACTAGTGTATGACATGTGTATCCCATAGCTGTGTGATGTATACATGCTGAAGTATGACTAGAGTATGACATGTGTATCCCATAGCAGTGTGTTGTATACATGCTGAAATATGACTAGAGTATGATATGTGTATCCCATAGCTGTGTGTTGTATACATGCTGAAGTATGACTAGTGTATGACATGTGTATCTCATAGCTGTATGTTGTATACATGCTGAAGTATGACTAGAGTTTGACATGTGTATCCCATAGCTGTGTGTTGTATACATGCTGAAGTATGACTAGCGTATGACATGTGTATCCGATAGCTGTATGTTGTATACATGCTGAAGTATGACTAGAGTATGACATGTGTATCTCATAGCTGTGTGTTGTATACATGCTGAAGTATGACTAGCGTATGACATGTGTATCCCATAGCTGTGTGTTGTATACATGCTGAAGTATGACTAGCGTATGACATGTGTATCTCATAGCTGTGTGGTGTATACAGGCTGAAGTAAGACTAGCGTATGACATGTGTATCCCATAGCTGTGTGTTGTATACATGCTGGAGTATGACTAGCGTATGACATGTGTATCCCATAGCTGTGTGTTGTATACATGATGAAGTATGACTAGCGTATGACATGTGTATCCCATAGCTGTGTGTTGTATACATGCTGAAGTATGACTAGCGTATGACATGTGTATCCCATAGCTGTGTGTTGTATACATGCTGATTTTGAAGTATGACTAGCGTATGACATGTGTATCTCATAGCTGTGTGTTGTATACATGCTGAAATATGACTAGCGTATGACATGTGTATCCCATAGCTGTATGTTGTATACATGCTGAAGTATGACTAGTGTATGACATGTGTATCTCATAGCTGTGTGTTGTATACATGCTGAAATATGACTAGCGTATGACATGTGTATCCCATATCTGTATGTTGTATACATGCTGAAGTATGACTAGAGTATGACATGTGTATCTCATAGCTGTGTGTTGTATACATGCTGAAGTATGACTAGCGTATGACATGTGTATCCCATAGCTGTGTGTTGTATACAGGCTGAAGTATGACTAGCGTATGACATGTGTATCTCATAGCTGTGTATTGTATACAGGCTGAAGTATGACTAGAGTTTGACATGTGTACCCCATACCTGTGTGTTGTATACATGCTGAAGTATGACTAGCGTATGACATGTGTATCTCATAGCTGTGTGTTGTATACATGCTGAAATATGACTAGCGTATGACATATGTATCCCATAGCTGTATGTTGTATACATGCTGAAGTATGACTAGTGTATGACATGTGTATCTCATAGCTGTGTGTTGTATACAGGCTGAAATATGACTAGCGTATGACATGTGTATCCCATATCTGTATGTTGTATACATGCTGAAGTATGACTAGCGTATGACATGTGTATCCCATAGCTGTGTGTTGTATACAGGCTGAAGTATGACTAGCGTATGACATGTGTATCCCATAGCTGTGTGTTGTATACAGGCTGAAGTATGACTAGCGTATGACATGTGTATCTCATAGCTGTGTGTTGTATACAGGCTGAAGTATGACTAGCGTATGACATGTGTATCCCATACCTGTGTGTTGTATACATGCTGAAGTATGACTAGCGTATGACATGTGTATCCCATACCTGTGTGTTGTATACATGCTGATGTATGACTAGCGTATGACATGTGTATCCCATAGCTGTATGTTGTATACAGGCTGATGTATGACTAGAGTATGACATATGTATCCCATAGCTGTGTGTTGTATACATGCTGAAGTATGACTAGCGTATGACATGTGTATCCCATAGCTGTGTGTTGTATACATGCTGAAGTATGACTAGCGTATGACATGTGTATCCCATAGCTGTGTGTTGTATACAGGCTGAAGTATGACTAGCGTATGACATGTGTATCCCATAGCTGTGTGTTGTATACAGGCTGAAGTATGACTAGCATATGACATGTGTATCCCATAGCTGTGTGTTGTATACAGGCTGAAGTATGACTAGCGTATGACATGTGTATCTCATAGCTGTGTGTTGTATACATGCTGAAGTATGACTAGAGTATGACATGTGTATCTCATAGCTGTGTGTTGTATACATGCTGAAGTATGACTAGCATATGACATGTGTATCTCATAGCTGTGTGTTGTATACATGCTGAAGTATGACTAGCGTATGACATGTGTATCCCATAGCTGTATGTTGTATACATGCTGAAGTATGACTAGAGTATGACATGTGTATCTCATAGCTGTGTGTTGTATACATGCTGAAGTATGACTAGCGTATGACATGTGTATCCCATAGCTGTGTGATGTATACATGCTGAAGTATGACTAGCGTATGACATGTGTATCCCATAGCTGTATGTTGTATACATGCTGAAATATGACTAGTGTATGACATGTGTATCTCATAGCTGTGTGTTGTATACAGGCTGAAGTATGACTAGCGTATGACATGTGTATCTCATAGCTGTATGTTGTATACATGCTGAAATATGACTAGCATATGACATGTGTATCCCATAGCTGTATGTTGTATACATGCTGAAGTATGACTAGCATATGACATGTGTATCTCATAGCTGTGTGTTGTATACATGCTGGAGTATGACTAGAGTATGACATGTGTATCCCATAGCTGTGTGTTGTATACAGGCTGAAGTATGACTAGCATATGACATGTGTATCTCATAGCTGTGTGTTGTATACATGCTGAAGTATGACTAGAGTATGACATGTGTATCTCATAGCTGTGTGTTGTATACATGCTGAAGTATGACTAGCATATGACATGTGTATCTCATAGCTGTGTGTTGTATACATGCTGGAGTATGACTAGAGTATGACATGTGTATCTCATAGCTGTGTGTTGTATACATGCTGAAGTATGACTAGCATATGACATGTGTATCTCATAGATGTGTGTTGTATACATGCTGAAATATGACTAGCGTATGACATGTGTATCTCATAGCTGTGTGTTGTATACCTGCTGAAGTATGACTAGCGTATGACATGTGTATCCCATAGCTGTGCGTTGTATACATGCTGAAGTATGACTAGAGTATGACATGTGTATCCCATAGCTGTGTGTTGTATACATGCTGAAATATGACTAGCGTATGACATGTGTATCCCATATCTGTATGTTGTATACATGCTGAAGTATGACTAGCGTATGACATCTGTATCCCATAGCTGTGTGTTGTATACAGGCTGAAGTATGACTAGCGTATGACATGTGTATCCCATAGCTGTGTGTTGTATACAGGCTGAAGTATGACTAGCATGTGACATGTGTATCTCATAGCTGTGTGTTGTATACAGGCTGAAGTATGACTAGCGTATGACATGTGTATCCCATACCTGTGTGTTGTATACATGCTGAAGTATGACTAGCGTATGACATGTGTATCCCATACCTGTGTGTTGTATACATGCTGATGTATGACTAGCGTATGACATGTGTATCCCATAGCTGTATGTTGTATACAGGCTGATGTATGACTAGAGTATGACATGTGTATCCCATAGCTGTGTGTTGTATACATGCTGAAGTATGACTAGCGTATGACATGTGTATCCCATAGCTGTGTGTTGTATACATGCTGAAGTATGACTAGCGTATGACATGTGTATCCCATAGCTGTGTGTTGTATACAGGCTGAAGTATGACTAGCGTATGACATGTGTATCCCATAGCTGTGTGTTGTATACAGGCTGAAGTATGACTAGCATATGACATGTGTATCCCATAGCTGTGTGTTGTATACAGGCTGAAGTATGACTAGCGTATGACATGTGTATCTCATAGCTGTGTGTTGTATACATGCTGAAGTATGACTAGAGTATGACATGTGTATCTCATAGCTGTGTGTTGTATACATGCTGAAGTATGACTAGCATATGACATGTGTATCTCATAGCTGTGTGTTGTATACATGCTGAAGTATGACTAGCGTATGACATGTATATCCCATAGCTGTATGTTGTATACATGCTGAAGTATGACTAGAGTATGACATGTGTATCTCATAGCTGTGTGTTGTATACATGCTGAAGTATGACTAGCGTATGACATGTGTATCCCATAGCTGTGTGATGTATACATGCTGAAGTATGACTAGCGTATGACATGTGTATCCCATAGCTGTATGTTGTATACATGCTGAAATATGACTAGTGTATGACATGTGTATCTCATAGCTGTGTGTTGTATACAGGCTGAAGTATGACTAGCGTATGACATGTGTATCTCATAGCTGTATGTTGTATACATGCTGAAATATGACTAGCGTATGACATGTGTATCCCATAGCTGTATGTTGTATACATGCTGAAGTATGACTAGCATATGACATGTGTATCTCATAGCTGTGTGTTGTATACATGCTGGAGTATGACTAGCTTATGACATGTGTATCTCATAGCTGTGTGTTGTATACATGCTGAAGTATGACTAGCATATGACATGTGTATCTCATAGATGTGTGTTGTATACATGCTGAAATATGACTAGCGTATGACATGTGTATCTCATAGCTGTGTGTTGTATACCTGCTGAAGTATGACTAGCGTATTACATGTGTATCCCATAGCTGTGCGTTGTATACATGCTGAAGTATGACTAGAGTATGACATGTGTATCCCATAGCTGTGTGTTGTATACATGCTGAAGTATGACTAGCGTATGACATGTGTATCCCATAGCTGTATGTTGTATACATGCTGAAGTATGACTAGCATATGACATGTGTATCCCATAGCTGTGTGTTGTTACATGCTGAAGTATGACTAGCGTATTACATGTGTATCCCATAGCTGTGCGTTGTATACATGCTGAAGTATGACTAGAGTATGACATGTGTATCCCATAGCTGTGCGTTGTATACATGCTGAAGTATGACTAGAGTATGACATGTGTATCTCATAGCTGTGTGTTGTATACATGCTGAAGTATGACTAGAGTATGACATGTGTATCTCATAGCTGTGTGCTGTATACATGCTGAAGTATGACTAGCGTATGACATGTGTATCTCATAGCTGTGTGCTGTATACCTGCTGAAGTATGACTAGCTTATGACATGTGTATCTCATAGCTGTATGTTGTATACATGCTGAAGTATGACTAGAGTATGACATGTGTATCTCATAGCTGTGTGTTGTATACATGCTGAAGTATGACTAGCGTATGACATGTGTATCTCATAGCTGTATGTTGTATACATGCTGGAGTATGACTAGCATATGACATGTGTATCTCATAGCTGTGTGTTGTATACATGCTGAAGTATGACTAGAGTATGACATGTGTATCTCATAGATGTGTGTTGTATACATGCTGAAGTATGACTAGAGTATGACATGTGTATCTCATAGATGTGTGTTGTATACATGCTGAAGTATGACTAGCATATGACATGTGTATCTCATAGCTGTGTGTTGTATACATGCTGAAGTATGACTAGAGTATGACATGTGTATCTCATAGATGTGTGTTGTATACCTGCTGAAGTATGACTAGCTTATGACATGTGTATCTCATAGCTGTGTGATGTATACATGCTGAAGTATGACTAGCATATGACATGTGTATCCCATAGCTGTGTGATATACATAGCTGTATGTTGTATACATGCTGAAGTATGACTAGCATATGACATGTGTATCCTATAGCTGTATGTTGTATACATGCTGAAGTATGACTCGTGTATAACATGTGATTACTATGTTGCAGCACATACTGAAGTATGACTAGTGTATACTATGTTGCAGCACATGCTGAAGTATGACTTGTGTATACTATGTTGCAGCACATGCTGAAGTATGACTGGTGTATAACATGTGATTACTATGTTGCAGCACATACTGAAGTATGACTGGTGTATATTATGTTGCAGCACGGGCTGAAGTATGACTGGTGTATACTATGTTACAGCACATGCTGAAGTATGACTGGTGTATACTATGTTGCAGCACATGCTGAAGTATGACTGGTGTATACTATGTTGCAGCACATGCTGAAGTATGACTGGTGTATACTATGTTGCAGCACATGCTGAAGTATGACTGGTGTATACTATGTTGCAGCACGGGCTGAAATATGACTGGGACCCGGATAATCCTGCTAATGCCATCAACTATACATGTTACAGTCAGCAGCTGGACCCTGTGAGTCTTTTCTGAATGTCACTCATTACTTTAAGGCAATAAAGGGTTCACACCAGGAAGGGGTTCACACCAGGAAGGGCTTCACACCAGGAGAGGTTTCACACCATAAAGGGGTTCACACCAGGAAGGGGTTCACACAAGGAAGGGCTTCACACCAGGAGAGGTTTCACACCATAAAGGGGTTCACACCAGGAAGGGGTTCAAACCAGGAAGGGCTTCACACCAGGAGAGGTTTCACACCATAAAGGGGTTCACACCAGGAAGGGGTTCACACCAGGAAGGGCTTCACACCAGGAGAGGTTTCACACCATAAAGGGGTTCACACCAGGAAGGGCTTCACACCAGGAGAGGTTTCACACCATAAAGGGGTTCACACCAGGAAGGGCTTCACACCAGGAGAGGTTTCACACCATAAAGGGGTTCACACCATAAAGGGGTTCACACCAGGAAGGGCTTAACACCAGGAGAGGTTTCACACCAGGAAGGGGTTCACACAAGGAAGGGGTTCACACAAGGAAGAGTTTCACAACAGGAAGGGGTTCAATCACAGTTTTGAATTTTGAGCTGTAAGCGCCAATGAGCTTTTGATCAAAGCACAAATCAGTCATATACTTTCAGCAAGTGAAATTTCTTTACATTTTTTTTATTGACTCTTCTCATTTACTATTTATGGCTTTTGAGTAACCACCTGAACATGCTGAACGGACATTGTTTGCATTGCTGTTTGTTTGTTACTAAATGTTGATTTGAAGCTTCACACCAAACTTTCATTACAGAAACATCAAACGTTTAAAGTCCACTGTGAGCACCCACACAAGGTGAGTGAAGTGGGAGGGGTGGTCAAGACATTGATATCATGTTGTGAGGTTCACCCCCCTACGTTAACCAAGAAAACTATACGTGAAAAAAGTCAGCATGAAACCAACAAACATCAAAGAAATATTATAAATTAACAATTGTATTATAAAAACTACTTTGTACAAATCTATACTAATTACTGCGAAGTATTTACAATAGAGTGGCAGTACACGATAGAGCGGCAGTATTTAATTTAATGGCAGTACACAATAGAGTGGCAGTATTTAATTTAATGGCAGTACACAATAGAGTGGCAGTATTTAATTTAATGGCAGTACACAATAGAGTGGCAGTATTTAATTTAATGGCAGTACACAATAGAGGGGCAGTATTTAATTTAATGGCAGTACACAATAGAGGGGCAGTATTTAATTTAATGGCAGTACACAATAGAGGGGCAGTATTTAATTTAATGGCAGTACACAATAGAGTGGCAGTATTTAATTTTATGGCAGTACACAATAGAGGGGCAGTATTTAATTTAATGGCAGTACACAATAGAGGGGCAGTATTTAATTTAATGGCAGAACACAATAGAGTGGCAGTATTTAATTTAATGGCAGTACACAATAGAGGGGCAGTATCTAATTTAATGGCAGTACACAATAGAGTGGCAGTACATGGTGGCAGTACACAATAGAGTGGCAGTATTTAATTTAATGGCAGTACAATTACAAAGGCAGTATAAAATACAATAGCAGTGGTGACAGTAAAAATGTCAGTGATATAGGGCTGGGACGGGTAACTCGGGTACTCGGGTTGGTGGGTCCTGAGTAGGACCTGGGTACCCACAGGACTACCCCGACCTGTGGCAAGTCACGTGATATATTGTTTAATGACAAAACTCTATGGTAACACTACAAGTCACTGATGTTCACATTTTTTTCTGACTGTGCACCTATTCCTTCTGACTTTTCATATGGTTGAATAAAGATATAACTTAGTCAACTTCATTGTATGAATGACCAGATCGTTCAAGGCAATAGAGGTTATCACGCGAGTGTGTTAGGGGATGGTAAATATCCTACATTAGGAATAAACATTGTATTTAGCGAGCCTTGGCGAGCTAAATACATAGTGTTTATTCCTAATACAGGATATTTACCATCCCCAAACACACAAGCGTGATAACCTCTTTTTCATATAATGTCATCTTTAATTCTGTGCTTCAAAAACGCTTTCCCTTTCTCACAAACATTACCGAAACATTGCGAGTTTTCCTGGAATGCGCGCATAAATATTTATTACGTCACATGTAAGTGATGTGTCAGTCAGACAGTGACAGTAGCCAATATAGTTCCAACTGAAATCTGTTCCTTATACAGTGGCGAAGCAACATATACGCAAAACAACAATTGTTTGTAATTGCATTTCGCGGCAATCCATCGGTCTGTCCGCTAGAGTAACTGCACTTTGTCAAAGGGAAGCTACTCTAACCCTAGTCTATGAGACGTCACGACCACGGTCAGACGTTGTTGACAGTCGGTATGTCCTGTCATAACGTTAAGAAGTGTAGTCAGATGTACACAAAGCGAGAAACGAAACAAGGTAACAATTCGAACATATTTCGGCCAAATCCAACTATTTTAATTTGTGGAGAAGGTTTCAAGCCGCAGAGGTCTACAAGCACAGATATGGCTACTGATCCCGCTTGGCTAGGCCTCGTGCCCTCGCAAAATTGTTCGAAATTTATATCTCCAAAGTTGCCAAAACTTATAAAATGCCTTAGCTACGTCACAGTTAGACACTGATTTTCAGTATATTAGACTGTTCTTTTGATAATGATAGCAATTATCCCTGTAGTTTATCCAGATTCGCGATGGTTAATTCTGACTCGATCGCCGAATGACGAGGGCGACGCCATGTTTGTTTATATAAACAGCGAAAGTAGTCCCTACTTGACCTTTGATATTTGCATCTCTATCCGCATATGACCCCAACGGATATCGTTTTTATCCGTTGGCTTTATCCTGCCGAGAAACCTACCCATTGTATGATAATTAGATTTATGTGTCTATCAACTCCTGAAGCTCCACACATTGTTGTCCCCAACTGAGAGCTTATCAAATGCATCATGAGCTGAAATTAACCTTTATCATTAGACTAGGTACAATATGTATTTGCTGTGTGAGTTTTAAGTGTAGAGGTGGAAAATTGTATAGGGAAGGCTTATTTTCTCAGGTCAGTTCGTCGAAAATATAATTAAATAAAAATTCCAATTTCAAATATGTTTTTCTTCCAAATGTTTAGTAGGTTGAAATAAAATGTGGAGGCAGGAGAAAAAGGTAAAGTTTAGAGTTACCTCCCTTCCAGTCTGCCTCCATTTGTTGTAATTTTTTGTGCTTTTTTTAAGATAAATTTTCAACAGGTTTTAATTATCATAAATCACTTATGTAAATTTAGAGGAACAGTAATTGAAGGGTTTTTTTACCCTTTACTTTTATCTGGTCAGCGGAATAAGACATAAATTGCTTTTCATTTTTTAAAGGTCTTTGAGGAGTCGGCGGATTTGTAAACCATTTTAAACAAATCTGGCCTAACCTGTTACATTTTGGTTTGTTCGATCTCTTGCTGACTGTAAGTTATTTTGTCTTCCAGCCAATCCATCGGTGTATGCATTCACCCCTCCATAAGTACTCCGATCCACCAATCAGGTAGGTGATCCTTTTGTTCTTTTGCCCAGTCATCCACAATTTGCCGTGAAGAGTTGCTTCCCTTATTCCCTTAGGTTTAAGCAAGGGAGTGACCATTTGATTGATATTCGGGCTGAGGGGTGGGGGAGTATTTTTTTCAGCTATATCTAAAAAACCAGATATAGTTTTATTTAAGACAGTGAGCTTGTATTGTTTTTAAGAAAACATCTTGCAACAATGTCATTTTTTCTGGCAGGTAAATTCTGTTTTCTTCAACATTCTGAAGCATAATTTATATTCTTTAAGCCATGTCAGGGACAAGGTCCCCCCCCCCCCACCAAGCATGCTCACAACTTACTCTTACACTCACTCACAAGCACTCACACTCACTCCCGCTGGAATATTGCTGAGTGCTACATTAAACATCAAGCAAAAATATCATATAAACTCACTCACTCACTCACTCCCTCACTCACTCACTCCCTCACTCACTCACTCACTCACTCACTCACTCACTCACTCACTCACTCACTCCAACCAAAATTAAATATATACATATAATGATATATATAATATGTACTACTCGAAAGATGTTAAAATAGAACAGATCTTTTCATATGACCATAGTTCATCTGTCATGGCAAGGAGTAGTAAATATATTGAAAAAATATTTTGAACCTTTCACTTTTGAAGGTGATCTGAATTCAAGCAGCAAGTCACTTTCCTGCCCTTCTATTGTTATCCCAGCTTATGATCTTTCTTCAATACAATAAAACTGGGAATATGAAATAGAGAATGGATCTCCTCAATTAAATATTTCACCTGTGTGATTTACAGCGGTGACCATCGACCTCTGTGGGCCAGGTACGGAGAATACACCTTCCTTCCATGGCAACGGTGGCTTCACAACCTGGAGGTATGTCATACACCGTTATATATACCAACACGCTATGTCATACACTATCATATATACCAACACGCTATGTCATACACTATCATATATACCAACACGCTATGTCATACACCATTATATATACCAACACGCTATGTCATACACCATTATATATACCAACACGCTATGTCATACACCATTATATATACCAACACGCTATGTCATACACTATCATATATACCAACACGCTATGTCATACACCATTATATATACCAACACGCTATGTCATACACTATCATATATACCAACACACTATGTCATACACCATTATATATACCAACACGCTATGTCATACACCATTATATATACCAACACGCTATGTCATACACCATTATATATACCAACACGCTATGTCATACACTATCATATATACCAACACGCTATGTCATACACTATTATATATACCAACACGCTATGTCATACACCATTATATATACCAACACGCTATGTCATACACCATTATATATACCAACACGCTATGTCATACACTATCATATATACCAACACGCTATGTCATACACCATTATATATACCAACACGCTATGTCATACACTATCATATATACCAACACGCTATGTCATACACCATTATATATACCAACACGCTATGTCATACACTATCATATATACCAACACACTATGTCATACACCATTATATATACCAACACGCTATGTCATACACCATTATATATACCAACACGCTATGTCATACACTATCATATATACCAACACGCTATGTCATACACCATTATATATACCAACACACTATGTCATACACTATCATATATACCAACACGCTATGTCATACACCATTATATATACCAACACGCTATGTCATACACCATTATATATACCAACACGCTATGTCATACACCATTATATATACCAACACGCTATGTCATACACTATTATATATACCAACACGCTATGTCATAAACCATCATATATACCAACACACTATGTCATACACCATTATATATACCAACACACTATGTCATACACCATTATACATACATACAAGCTGTGTCATACACCATCATACATACCAACAAGTGTTGTCATACACCATTAAACATACCAACAAGCTTTGTCATACACCATTATACATACCAACACGCTATGTCATACACCATTATATATACCAACGCGCTATGTCATACACTATCATATATACCAACACGCTATGTCATACACCATTATATATACCAACACGCTATGTCATACACCATTATATATACCAACACGCTATGTCATACACTATCATATATACCAACACGCTATGTCATACACTATTATATATACCAACACGCTATGTCATACACCATTATATATACCAACACGCTATGTCATACACCATTATATATACCAACACGCTATGTCATACACCATTATATATACCAACACGCTATGTCATACACTATCATATATACCAACACGCTATGTCATACACCATTATATATACCAACACGCTATGTCAAACACTATCATATATACCAACACGCTATGTCATACACCATTATAAATACCAACACGCTATGTCATACACCATTATATATACCAACACGCTATGTCATACACTATCATATATACCAACACGCTATGTCATACACTATTATATATACCAACACGCTATGTCATACACTATTATACATACCAACACGCTATGTCATACACTATTATATATACCAACACGCTATGTCATACACCATTATATATACCAACACGCTATGTCATACACTATTATATATACCAACACGCTATGTCATATACCATCATATATACCAACACACTATGTCATACACCATTATATATACCAACACGCTATGTCATACACCATTATATACACCAACACGCTATGTCATATACCATCATATATACCAACACACTATGTCATACACCATTATATATACCAACACGCTATGTCATACACCATTATATATACCAACACGCTATGTCATATACCATTATATATACCAACACACTATGTCATACACCATTATACATACATACAAGCTGTGTCATACACCATTATACATACCAACACGCTATGTCGTACACCATTATAATTATATACCAACCTCCATGTCATACACCATCATTAAGATACAAATAAGTTGTCATACACTAGGTACACCATATATAATAAAGACCAACAAGCCACGTAGGTACACCGTTATATCTGTCCACCCATCCATCCATTCATTCATCCCTCCTTCCCTACATCTGTCCATCTGTTCCTTCTTCTGTCTGTCCTTTCCTCCCACTGTCTGTCCATCTGTCAGCCTATTCCTCCACCCACCCCTCTGTCCATCCATTCCTCTGTCCATCCCTCCTTTTGTCCATCACTCCTTCTGACCATCCATTCCTCTGACCATCCATTCCTCCATCCATCCCAACATCCATCCATTCCTCCATCCCTCCCACTGTCCATCCCTCCTTCTGTCCATCACTCCTTCTGCCCATCTATTCCTCTGACCATCCATTCCTCCATCCATTCCTCTGACTATCCATTCCTCCATCCATCCCAACATCCATCCATTCCTCCATCCATCCCTCCCACTGTCCATCCCTCCTTCTGTCCATCACTCCTTCTGCCCATCTATTCCTCTGACCATCCATTCCTCCATCCATTCCTCCATCCATCCCTCCCACTGTCCATCCCTCCTTCTGTCCATCTATTCTTCTGACCATCCATTCCTCCATCCATCCCTCCCACTGTCCATCCCTCCTTCTGTCCATCACTCCTTCTGCCCATATATTCCTCTGACCATCCATTCCTCCATCCATTCCTCTGACCATCCATCCCTCCCACTGTCCATCCCTCCTTCTGTCCATCTATTCCTCTGACCATCCATTCCTCCATCCATCCCTCTGTCTATCCATCCCTCTCTCCCCATTCCTCCATCTACTTTTCTGCACTCCCTCCTGTTTCAACTGTCAATTTGTTCTTCCTTCTCTTCCTTTTGTCCATCCGTCTGTTCCTTCATCCATCCTTTCATCCCTATGTCTGTCTGCCAGAACATTTCCATTCCTGAGCAGAATTAAAACCTCTTCATTATTCCAGCACGGAAGTGTGCTTATATTTCAGCGAGGTAGTGAACTTGTGCCTTTTAACATGATTCAAGAATAATGAATCATTTGAATCATTTTGCATTTCATCGTAAAAGTTGCTTTGTTTCTCCAAATCAGTTCTCTTTTTCTTCATAAAACTTTGCATCTATATCAATAAGTCCCTCGAGTTGTGGGTTTTACAATTCAACCAAAACAGAGAAAGAGTGCCTTCCTACTTCTAATCAAACATAACAAACTTGTCATTTTACATATACATATCTTACATTATTTTCTCTTGTGTTCACAGCATGGAGCGATAGCGTTCTTGTACCACAAGTGTGCTGACCCTGTGGAAGTGAACAAAACTCGCCAGATGCTGGTCAACTGTCTGAGGAAACATATCATCACTCCGTATGCTCTCCCAGAGGACAAGGTAGGTGTCTCCAGGAACAGAGGTAATCACTCTGTACCCACTCAGTGAGATCAGTTGAACGTAACACCAGGGCCAACGTGCACAAAGCGATCTTAGCGCTAAGATGATCGTAACTCCCATACTTTAACATAGGCTTACGATAGTCTTAGCGCTAAGATCATTTTGTGCAAGTGGGCCCAGGTGTCTTAGCACTACATATCCCTCGGACCGCCTCTGTGGTCCAGTGGTAGAGCGTCCGCCTGGAGACCGAGGGTCCAGGGTTCGATCCTCGGCCACGTCATACCAAAAAACGTTAAAAGATGGTACTTGTTGTTACCCTGTCTGGCCTTCGGCATGAAGGGGCAAAAACCAGGACTGGTTGGCTTGGAGTCAGTATGCTGTGTCTGAGTGGGGTATTCATGTTAAAACTGCTGCATGGTATCTCAGTGGGCTGGGTCCAGCATTAGTCCGGACGAGTACAAACAGCCACACACCCACACATATGCATGTGTAAGCAAGGATTATATCCTACCTAAATATTATCCTGGGGGAAGTTTTTCTCTAGAGTATAGTATCCTACCTTAGTGCCTCACTGGTATGGGTTCAAATTCATTTAGGAGAATCATCCTAACACTAGAGAATTTCATCCCCGGGATAAAAAATGGGGTAGGTATAGACTCTTACACATGCACGTCGCTGTATAAGTGCAGTAATCTTGGATGCGACGTTAAATTCAATTTCACCTCACCTCACCTCACCTCACCTCACCTCACCTCACCTCACCTCACCTCACCTCACCTCACCCCATCTCACCTATCCCTGAGTGCAAGGGACATAACTCTATCTGGGTTCCTGTCACTCTGTATCACCTCCCTTTGTTTGTTGTTTAACGCCGCACTCAGCAATATTCCAGCTATATGACGGCGGTCAGTAAATAATCGAGTCTGGACCTGCCAGTGTTTGTTTGTTTGTTGTTTAACGCCGCACTCAGCAATATTCCAGCTATATGACAGCGGTCAGTAAATAATCGAGTCTGGACCTGCCAGTGTTTGTTTGTTTGTTGTTTAACGCCGCACTCAGCAATATTCCAGCTATATGACGGCGGTCAGTAAATAATCGAGTCTGGACCTGCCAGTGTTTGTTTGTTTGTTGTTTAACGCCGCACTCAGCAATATTCCAGCTATATGACGGCGGTCAGTAAATAATCGAGTCTGGACCTGCCAGTGTTTGTTTGTGTGTTGTTTAATGCCTCACTCAGCAATATTCCAGCTATATGACAGCGGTGTGACGGCAAGATATCGTAGGTTTTCACACACAGTTACACGTCAATACCTGTCGCCCTCCCGCCCTGAGAGGTGGACATGACGTGTTTGTTTGTTTGTTGTTTAACGCAGCACTCAGCAATATTCCAGCTATATGACATCAGTCCGTAAATAATCAAGTCTGGACAAGACAATCCAGTGTTTGACATTATTAGCATCGATCACAATTTTTTAAAAGCAATCATAGGAAAAATACAAACACATTCAAATTACCGTATTTTCTTGAGTATAGTGCGCACTTTTTTTCGAAAAAACACAGCTGTGTAGAAAGGGGTGCGCATTATACACGAATTATGAGTTTGGATGTTTTTTTCCCCCATGGAAAGACATTACTGTGAGCACGAAACACCGGGATACCATGTCAATAAATCCATACTGAAGTACGCAAAATAATCATGTAATTACACTGTCTGGCTATAAAAAGTGTTCTTTTTATATCTTGACTTATGTTTGTAACTTACTTCTTTAATCTTATTCAAAATTCCTTATAATATTATTTTTATTAATTTCGGCGAAATCGTGTGTGAAGCGGTCGGAAGATCGCACAACTCACCGTTATTAACAGCAGCCACGGTCAGAATACCGCTATTGACGCCTTGAAACGAACTTTAGTTGACAGAGAATGGATACATATATCATAAATGACATACTTTGACTCGTTAAAAGTCATATTTGTTTTTGTTTGACGATTCTATGTCAACATGAAATTCTCGGTATATGTTTGTTCAAGCAAAAATGACATTTTGAATGTTTCAGCCCTTTGCTCTGCTATCCTGGGGCTGTATTCTCCCAATGACTCACTTTGATGAAACCACGGTCTTCAGATTCATCAGGGTAAGATTTATAGGTTATGTTCTCCTATCCTGGGGCTGTATTCTCCCAATGACTCACTTTGATGAAACCACGGTCTTCAGATTCATCAGGGTAAGATTTATAGGTTATGTTCTCCTATCCTGGGGCTGTATTCTCCCATTGACTCACTTCGATGAAACCACGGTCTTCAGATTCATCAGGGTAAGATTTGTAGGTTATGTTCTCCTATCCTGGGGCTGTATTCTCCCAATGACTCACTTTGATGAAACCACGGTCTTCAGATTCATCAGGGTAAGATTTATAGGTTATGTTCTCCTATCCTGGGGCTGTATTCTCCCAATGACTCACTTTGATGAAACCACGGTCTTCAGATTCATCAGGGTAAGATTTGTAGGATATGTTCTCCTATCCTGGGGCTGTATTCTCCCAATGACTCACTTTGATGAAACCACGGTCTTCAGATTCATCAGGGTAAGATTTGTAGGATATGTTCTCCTATCCTGGGGCTGTATTCTCCCAATGACTCACTTTGATGAAACCACGGTCTTCAGATTCATCAGGGTAAGATTTGTAGGATATGTTCTCCTATCCTGGGGCTGTATTCTCCCAATGACTCACTTTGATGAAACCACGGTCTTCAGATTCATCAGGGTAAGATTTGTAGGATATGTTCTCCTATCCTGGGGCTGTATTCTCCCAATGACTCACTTTGATGAAACCACGGTCTTCGGATTCATCAGGGTAAGATTTATAGGTTATGTTCTCCTATCCTGGGGCTGTATTCTCCCAATGACTCACTTTGATGAAACCATGGTCTTCAGATTCATCAGGGTAAGATTTGTAGGATATGTTCTCCTATCCTGGGGCTGTATTCTCCCAATGACTCACTTTGATGAAACCACGGTCTTCAGATTCATCAGGGTATGATTTGTAGGATATGTTCTCCTATCCTGGGGCTGTATTCTCCCAATGACTCACTTTGATGAAACCATGGTCTTCAGATTCATCAGGGTAAGATTTATAGGATATGTTGTCCTATCCTGGGGCTGTATTCTCCCATTGACTCACTTCGATGAAACCACGGTCTTCAGATTCATCAGGGTAAGATTTGTAGGTTATGTTCTCCTATCCTGGGGCTGTATTCTCCCAATGACTCACTTTGATGAAACCACGGTCTTCAGATTCATCAGGGTAAGATTTATAGGTTATGTTCTCCTATCCTGGGGCTGTATTCTCCCAATGACTCACTTTGATGAAACCACGGTCTTCAGATTCATCAGGGTAAGATTTGTAGGATATGTTCTCCTATCCTGGGGCTGTATTCTCCCAATGACTCACTTTGATGAAACCACGGTCTTCAGATTCATCAGGGTAAGATTTGTAGGATATGTTCTCCTATCCTGGGGCTGTATTCTCCCATTGACTCACTTCGATGAAACCACGGTCTTCAGATTCATCAGGGTAAGATTTGTAGGATATGTTCTCCTATCCTGGGGCTGTATTCTCCCAATGACTCACTTAGATGAAACCACGGTCTTCAGATTCATCAGGGTAAGATTTGTAGGATATGTTCTCCTATCCTGGGGCTGTATTCTCCCAATGACTCACTTTGATGAAACCACGGTCTTCAGATTCATCAGGGTAAGATTTGTAGGATATGTTCTCCTATCCTGGGGCTGTATTCTCCCAATGACTCACTTTGATGAAACCACGGTCTTCGGATTCATCAGGGTAAGATTTATAGGTTATGTTCTCCTATCCTGGGGCTGTATTCTCCCAATGACTCACTTTGATGAAACCATGGTCTTCAGATTCATCAGGGTAAGATTTATAGGATATGTTCTATCCTGGGGCTGTATTCTCCCAATGACTCACTTTGATGAAACCACGGTCTTCAGATTCATCAGGGTAAGATTTATAGGATATGTTCTCCTATCCTGGGGCTGTATTCTCCCAATGACTCACTTTGATGAAACCACGGTCTTCAGATTCATCAGGGTAAGATTTATAGGTTATGTTCTCCTCAGAAACCGCTGGTTCAATCAAGGTGACATATAGCATGTATGTGTCAATGATCAGTTCCACATGCTATTAGTTCCATCCAGGACAAACACAGTGTAAATGTATCTTGGCCAATGAAATTAAGCACATGCATGTGGAACACATTTTCCATGATTTGAAGAAATCAACTTACAGATTTAAGGTCCAGACAGTTTCATTTATAACAGGGTTCAGGTTAGGGAACGTTTTTCGCGAGGAAATTTATACTTGATCTAAAACACGTAGAGATATGTTGGGGGAAAAACATTTCCTGATACCGTATTCGACGTAATAAGCGCCCAGGGCGCTCTCAAAATTAGTAATAGGGGGCTCTTATTAGAATATTATTTTGTCGAAAAAACAGAGTTGAAAGATAAATGTCGTGATTTTTGCTGACAGCCTGACATGTTTATATAGGAGAGATATATTATTCCAGAATTTAATTGCCCATACTTAAGGGTGCATATAACACACGAGTGCATATTATCAGCGAATAAATAAGTATGGTGTACATTGATCAATCGGAAAGGGTGCTAATTGGGATTGTTCACGAGCCAATATATGAGCAAATATCGCCGTGGGCGCTTATTAGAGCGGGGCGCTTATTACGTCGAATACGGTATTATAAACACTGTTCCATAGGAATAATTCCCCTAGAGAAAATGGTAATAAGGAATATATTTACTACAGGAACAGATGTAAGAGTGAATATTATCCTACCCTATTTTTTATCCCGGGGATTGAATTCTCTAGTGTCAGGATGATTCTGCCTAGTTTGAACCCATACCAGTGTGGCACTAAGGTAGGATACTATACTCTCGAGTAAATTCTTCCCCCGGGAAGCAAGTTTATACTTTTGTTTCTGCCATCATAGTGAATTTTGAAAAGGTTTACGACTGACCAGATTTCCCTGATGAATTTAACTTTTAAATGTCTATCAATGACTGCATAATGCCAGTAGTGTTCATGATCATGACCCTAAGATTCATCCTTTAAAATTTCTTTGACATTTGACAAAGGTCAAGGTCATTATCAAGGTTATTGGGAAAACTGGTTGTATCATCAATGGCCAGATACTTATGCACCCGCTTGACTGCATTCAGTACATTTCAGATTGAGTAACCATTGGTCCAGGTAGTCCTGTGGGTACCCGGTCCTACTCAATACCCACCCGACCCAAGAACCTGAGTTACGCGTCCCAGCCCTAGTCAGCACCCTCTTTATTATTATTTACAGCAACATGGAATGCATGGTAGAGAGAACAGTGTCACGCTGGATGGCCAGTACTCGAAGCTGCTGACTGTGCCAGCCAAAGTGGTCTCTACCTATGAGGATGTGGATATATGTCCATCTGTGAGTTCAACACATGTCATTAGTTTATAGTGTCTGTATGGAAAATCTAAGCTTTACTAATGAGAATGGGGGCACGGGTGGCCCAGTCGTCTAAGGCGCCGCGATTCGCTGTGCAGAGTTGGGTCCCTTGGGCACGCCAGAAACCTATGATTGTGGGTTCGAATTCCGGTTCGCCCCGATTATGTTTCTAGGTTTGTCAGCACGCTACCCGTGCTCGTGGATTTCACCGAAGTGGTAAAGGTCTGAGACCTGCATCGCTTCGGGCTTTCCTCCCACATTAAGCTGACACGCCGTGATATAACTGGAATATTGTTAAAAGCGGCATTAAACCCAACCCACTCACTCACTCACTACTAATGAGAACACAGCAATGCCTTCAACCAGTATGAACAGGAAACTTGCTGCAGGCAAAGAAAACTTAAACCTCCTGACAGACAAGTTGTAATTAACAAACATGTTGTATGTATTCATTCTGATCACTCTTCACTACCCTACACCCGTGAAGATCCGGGGTAGAATAGGTCTTCAGCAATGCTTCTGGTTAAAGGCGACTATGCTTGTCGTAAGAGGCGACCAACGGGATCGGGTTGTCAGCCTCCCTGACTTGGTTGATGCATGTCATCGTATCCGAATTGCATGGATCGATGCTCATGATGTCAATCACTGGATTGTCTGGTCCAGACTCGATTATTTACAAACCGCCATCATATAGCTGGAATATTGCTGTGTGCGGCATTAAACAACAAACAAACAAAACAAAACAAAATTTAATTTTTTAATCATGGCTTGCTTTTCGTCCTTAAGTTTCTTGTTTTGTAGGGGTGGTGGGGTAGTCTAGTGGTTAAAGCGTTTGCTCGTAACGCCGAAGGCACGGTTTTGATTCCCCACATAGGTACAATGTGTGAAGCCCATTTCTGGTGTCCCCTGCCGTGATATTGCTGGAATATTGCTAAAAGCGGCGTAAAACCATACTCACTCACTCAGTCTTGTTTGTATCAACTTGTTGTTTGGTTCGGATTCTGTTTTCCCCTTTATTTGCTTGTTTGAATGTGAAATAAATGCGACAAAACCATTTCCATAGTCATAAGGAAACTCTGCCAAGTTCAAAACCTGTTGTCCAATTCCAACAACTTCATAGTTATGTCTTTATGAATCACTACCAATTAGAGATGATAACAGGTGAGCGTAACCTGCCTCACTGGTGTTTTGTCAAAAACACATGCAAAGGCAAGTCAATTGTTTACCTGACAAAGCACAATCACATTTGCAATATCTAATGATATGTATCACAGCCAGTGTGTATTCCTATAAATTGCAATACGGTTTATATGGTAATAATAATCTATAAAACTTTGCAAATCAAACATATTTCTCAACTTTTTTCTTTCAACAGAATCTCTGCACTTGCACCCAGCAGATATAATTCAAAATGAACATATCGTTTTTAGTTTCAACAAAATTGGATTGACTGGATTTGTGATCCATCACCTGCTTGTCTGGTTTGTTTACAGGCTGTGTCGCTGTGCTGTGCAGTATCAAGCAACAAACACTTCATTTTTTATGCAAATTGTGTGAATGGCGGGTGCTGCCAGTAGGGCAGGACAAGTTACTTTGTTTGTGAACACCTGGTGTCATAACTGATTTTCAGTGGTCCATTCATATAGTTTTCACCGCTATGGAATCGTTTTTGGCAAATAGTCAAGACTGGTTATTTTTGGCATGGACATTTTATGTTATATTATATTTCAGTCCAACTTTCCGGAGCTGCGTTATGTCGCTGCAGTGGGGCATGCCACGAAGAAACAGATGCTTGGTCTCAGGGAAACAAAACTGCCGTTGTCAGCGAAGCAGAGGAGGATCCAACGTCACAGAAATGCCAGCTTGGCAGAGAACGCCCACAAGTCACAACGACACAAAAAGGCATCAATGCTGAGCACAGAAGCGAAGAGGAAAGCGAAACGATCTACAGACTTTGTCGCATCGGAGCAGAAATTGGCAGAAGGTGACTCTTCAAACAACAAGAGAATGATGGAAAAGCGAGAAGCTGGTTGGCTGAGAGAAGAGCCAAGTCAGGTTGAAAACGAGGCTCGGTTGTTGGAAGGAGATGAAAGAGAGGCTGAAGTGGCACGTCTGGAAAGAGGCCTTGATAAAGTCAAGAGACTGTTCCGTTCAAATGTAAAGCCATTCTTAAATAACTGAAACTAGCCCAAACATACATGTGTGGGAAAAAAAGTATTTTATGCGCAGTGAATGCTGCGCTATACAAATGCATAAATTATTATTATTATTATTATGGTTAGGTGGTGGTTTAACATCTTACAGGGAGAACAAAGTAGGGATCTAAGGTGTCACAAAGTAGGGATCTAAGGTGTCGCAAAGTAGGGATCTAAGTTGTCACAAAGTAGGAATTTAAGGTGTTGCAAAGTAGGGATCGAATTACAATGATGATGGAAAAGTCACACTTGCACTTTATTCAGTTTGTACAAAATTGTTTCCTTCACATGATACTGGTAAACATCATTGCAACAGTGTACATGATAACTTAACTGCACTGCTTGCTGGGTAGATACTATTGAATTGTTACAAATGAAATTATCATAATACTTAACAATGGAATAAAGCTTTCCTGAATTATTTTATTAGCTCATTGTATGTTTTAAAATTTACAAATATTGACTTTTTATGATGTCAATACTTAGAGGTTATTATATGGCAGTTTTCATATCAAGCCAAATATCAATCCTTGATCCCCCTATCAATCCTTGACCCTCATATCAATCCTTGACCCCCTATCAATCCTTGACCCCCCTATCAATCCTTGACCCTCATATCAACCTGAAAGCCCCATATCAGCCTGACACCCCCATATCAACCCGAGACCCCCATATCAGCCTGACACCCCCATATCAACCTGAGACCCCCATATCAGCCTGACACCCCCATATCAACCTGAGACCCCCATATCAGCCTGACACCCCCATATCAATCCCTGACACCCCCATATGAACCTGCGACCCTCATATCATCCTGAGACCCCCATATTAGCCTGAGACCCCCATATCAACCTGAGACCCCCATATCAGCCTGAGACCCCCATAAAAGCCCGAGACCCCCATAATCAACCTGAGAGCCCCATGTCAGCCTGACACCCCATATCATCCTGACACCCCAATACCAGCCTGACACCCTCAAATGAACCTGAGACCCTCATATCATCCTGAGACCCCCATATCAACCTGAGACCCCCATATCATCCTGACACCCCAATACCAGCCTGACACCCTCAAATGAACCTGAGACCCTCATATCATCCTGAGACCCCCATATCAACCTGAGACCCCCATATCAACCTGAGACCCTCATAACATCCTGACACCCCCATATCAGCCTGCGACCCCCATATCAACCTGAGACCCCCAAATGAACCTGAGACCCTGATATCATCCTGACACCCCCATATCAACCTGAGACCCCCATATCAGCCTGAGACCCCCAAATGAACCTGATACCCTTATATCAGCCTGACACCCCCATATCAACCTGAGATCCCCATATAATCCTGAGACCCCCATATGAACCTGAGACCCCCATATGAACCTGAGACCCTCATATCAGCCCAACCCCCATATCAATCCCTGACCCTTATATCAGCCTGACACCCCCATATCAACCTGAGACCCCCATATCAACCTGAGACCCCCATATCAACCTGAGACCCCCGTATCAATCCCTGACCCAATCCCCACATCCAGTGATTGACATCATGAGCATCGATCTACACAATTGGGACACGATGACATGCATCAACCAAGTCAGCAAGTCTGACCACCCGATCCTGTTAGTAGCCTCTTACACCAAGCATGGGTTGGTGAAGACCCATTCTAATCCGGATCTTCATGAAACAACAGGGGCTGAAGCTATCAAGGTTGATATGGGAGTCAAGGGTTGATTTGAAACTGTCCTACAATAACCTTTTTATCATATATAATAACATCAACATGTAAAATGTGTATATTTGCAAGTGGGTGCAATTATACATTTTCACCTTGTTTTGGAAGCCACTCAAAGGGATGTAACTCCAATCTCTTACAACTCACTCATTCAAAGTGCACTGACAAGCCGTAACAGCCTAGCAGGGGTATGGATTTCACACCCCAGTGGTAGGTGAGGTGACGTGAGGTGAGGCGAGGTGAGGTGAAATGGGGTTTAACGTCGCGTTCAAGATTATTGCACTTATATAGCAACGTGCATGCACGTGTGAGTGTGTGGTTGCTTGTACTTGTCCGGACTGATGCCGATTTATAGTGCTAGCACACTGAGATACCATCCCGCAGTGTTACAGTATACTGACTCCGAGCTGACCAGTCCTTGTTTTAGCTCCTTAATGCCGAGCACAAGACAGGGTAACAACAAGTACCATCTTTTGGTATGACGCAGCTGGGGATCGAACCCCAGACCTTCCGCTCTCCTTGTGGACGCTCTACCACTAGACAACGGAGGCGGTCCCCCAGTGGTACAGTCATATATGGTCAGTGGTAGAAATATATATGTAAACAATAAACAGTGTGTCTGTCTGTATCTGTTAAAGTGGGTGATATAAAATACAGCATTGTTTCAGCCATATCGCAACAAAACACAGACTGAGTGAGTGATTTAAATACAACATTGCTTTAACCATTTAGGGACAAGACAGTGAGTTAAAATACAATATTGCACTGCGGGGTGGGTAATAATTCGAACCCCATTATCTCCGGTTGTTTCCAACTCCTTATCTTACCTTACATTAAAATACCAGCTTCTGACTGGTTAAGTGAGTGAGTGAGTTTGGTTTAACGCCCCTTTTAACAGTATTCCTGTTCTATCGCAGCGTGTCAGCTTAATGTGGGAGGAAAGCCCGAAGTGATGCAGGTCTCAGACGTTTACCACTTCGGTATAGTGTTTGTACCATAAGGATGTCATGCAGTGTTTATTCAATACTGATTGTTGCATATTGTTCAACCCATGAGCACGGGTATGGTGCTGACAAACCTAGAAACATAATCGGGGCGAACCGGGATTCGAACCCACAATCATAGGTTTCTGGCGTGCCCAAGGGACGCAACTCTGCACAGCGAATCGCGGCGCCTTAGACGACTGGGCCACCCGTGCCCCCTCTGACTGGTTAAGGAACAGGCAATTTCTTTTCATGTAGCCGCTTGTG
The DNA here is from genome assembly GCF_023055435.1 of Haliotis rufescens. NCBI lineage: Eukaryota > Metazoa > Mollusca > Gastropoda > Lepetellida > Haliotidae > Haliotis > Haliotis rufescens. The sequence goes on along the minus strand of NW_025963835.1, from coordinate 26,456,654 downwards.
TCTTACCATTAGTCTGATGTCCCATCAGTCAGACAATTTCATAACTTAATACACCTAACTATACTTCATAAACAAAGTAACTGTGGTTACCATATAAAGTGATGTCAATGTTCTGTTATTAAAAATAACGTAATATTTGGTCATTCGTATGATCGGTGTTTTATCATAACAAATTCATCGACAAGACACATACATGATAACAGGAGACAGAGCGACACCCTAAAAGAGGGGTGGTTAACAAGTGTCGGGGGTGACCACCGTTTTCGCTGATAAAGGCTAGACAGCGTATTGAAGACAACAGGCTGGAGTATGTTGTTCCTGATGTCAACCAAAGATTGCCCAACCGAGCTAACTAGTTCTGGTCCTGTCGTAGACGTCACTCCATCTCATTCCAGACTTGTTTAATGGGGGAGAGGTCTGGAGAAACAGCCGTCCATGGCAGTACAGAAATGTTATGCTGCCTCAAACAGTCTGTTACAGTGAGTGAATGAGTATGGTTTTACGCCGCTTTTAGCAATATTCCAGCAATATCACGGCGGGGGAAACAAGAAATGAGCTACACATATTGTACCCATGTCGGGAATCGAACCCGGGTCTTTGGCGTGACGAGCGAACGCTTTAACCACTAGTCTACCCGACCGCCCTAGTCTGTTACAACACGTGCAACATGTCAGACAGACGTTATCCTGCTGCAACGTGAAGCTACGTCCCTGCATTTGCACAGGGTGCTGGTAACATGATTTCGAATGATGTTGGTTGGTTGGGTGTTGTTTTACGCCACAGTCCAGCAATATTCCAGCTATATGACGGCGGTCTGTAAATAATCGAAAAATTCCAGTGATTAATATCATGAGCATCGATCCACGCAATTGGAATCGATGACATGCTTCCCATACAAGAAAGTTTGCTGAGTTCGGCGTTAAACACCAAACAAACAACAAAACACTTCCACCCCTGAACTGACGACGTTAGGCAACGCAAGCGTCGCTAAAACGTCTTCCTGGACGCATGTAGACCCATGCTGTTGAAACATGGATTCATTTGTGAACAGTAAACTGTCCCAGTCTTGTCGATGCTGTCGTAAAGCTGGGCGTACCTGGCGGTGAAGTGGAAGCAAAATTAGGCTTTGAGTTCCCTGAACTGGTTCTGCCACTAAGTGGTCTCAACCCAGGTAGTGTCCGAGATGTTATTGTGGCAGTTTCGTATCAATTCCGTAGATGCACCAACCGAATATTGCTGTCTTGTTGACGTGACGTTACACATGGACATCCGGGCCATGGCAACTGAACAGTGTTTAGGCTGTTCGCGGGTTGAGTGAGATTGTATGAGTGTTTCACACACAACCGTTGTGACTGAAATTATAGGTGAGGTGAAATGGGGTTTAACGTCGCGTCCAAGATTATTGCACTTATATAGCGACGTGCATGCACGTGTGTTTGTGTGTTTGGTGGCTTGTACCAGGCCGGACTGATGCCGATTTATAGTGCTCGCACACTGAGATACCATGCCGCAGTTTTACAGTATACTGACTCCGAGCGGACCAGTCGTTGTTTTAGCCCCTTAATGCCGAACGCCAGACAGGGTTACAACAAGTACCATCTTTTAACGTCTTTTGGTATGACGCGGCCGGAGATCGAACCTCGGACCTTCCGCTCTCCGGGCGGACGCCCTACCACTAGACCACGGAGGCATTCCTGAAATTATAGGATGGCTTCAAACACACCCTCCTATAAGTCGAAAGTTAAAGTTATTTCAATTATAGCGGTAGATACATTGTTGTCCCTAAAGATGAATGTGTCCCTTAAATCATTCCATATATGATCAATCCTTGTTCGGAGTAGCCGAGAGCCGCGCCAGGGTCCTACAGTCAAGACATGACCCGATATCGTGATGTTCGGAGAGGCTCTGAAAAAAGAAAATATTATCTATAATGTTCTGTGGATTCTAGAATGGACATTGTCGCGTTGGTTAATTTTGGCACTTTTCGACAACGCAACAATGTCCATTGGAGGATTCCATATAATTCCAACATCATTTCGGATTTGTCTGTTTGAGATGATACATTTCAACATATACATTATCATGTAAAGGCTTGTGTTAGGGATACGATAAACAAGCTTGATACATGCGATGCAATGTTTTCTTTCTCGATACACCATAGACTGACCTTCACAATATGTTCAATCTCTTTAAAATCAGATAGAGTGAGTAAGCGAGTTGGGTTTAACGCCGCTTTTAACAGTATTCCAGTTATATTACGGGGTGTCAGCTTAATGTGGGGGGAAAGCCCGAAGTGATGCAGGCCTCAGACGTTTACCACTTTGGCGAAACCCACGAGCACGGGTATGGTGCTGACAAACCTAGTAACATAATCGGGGCGAACCCACGATCATAGGTTTCTGGTGTGCCCAAGGGACGTAACTCTGCAAAGCGACTCGCGGCGCCTTAGATGACTGGGCGACCTGTGCCCCCAGATAGAGAGAACGAAGATCTGATTTTAGTGAGATTGCAGTAGTTTCACACAAACATTGCTGCAAGTGAACACACAATGCCTTTTAGAAGGGGCGGTCGGGTAGCCTAGTGGTTAAAACGTTCGCTCGTCACGCCGTAGACCCGGGTTTGATTCCCGACATGGGTACAATGTGTGAAGCCCATTTCTTGTTTCCCCCGCCGTGATATTGCTGGAATGTTGCTAAAAGCGGTGTAACTGGATTTTTAAAGTCAGTTAACTCCCTTGCCTCGGGAAGATGTGGGTCTGCCCGTTCTTGGTCTGTCTGATGTCTGCCTGGTCTTGTGTGTAACGTTGCATCAATTTAGTTACAGCAATACTGGAGCAACCAAACCTTCTAGCAATGTGGGCATGGGTGGCTCCCATCTGTGTCATAACCAGGGCCAGCTCCACTGTTCGGGTGTCAGTCGTGGCATGTCTGTGGTGTGTGTTTTGTATCGGTGTGAGTGTCTTACATGCCGTCCGTATCATTAATATACACTCATTGAACCTGTTGTTTTGGCTGTCCAAGCGGCACGTGTTTTTCACTTTTTCGACTTTTCTACAAAAAAATAACCTGCCATGGACGTGTGGCACTTTCTGCATAGAGCACTGTTGTGTTTGGAAGATGTGTTTTGCATTGATTTAGTTAGAATTTTTGCATTGATTTAGTTAGATTTTTGGGTTTTTTTTGCAATTTCATTTCTAAAGTGGTAAGGGGGCACAGGTGGCACAGTCGTGTAAGGCGCCGCGATTCGCTGTGCAGAGTTGCGTCCCTTGGGCACGTCAGAAACCTATGATTGTGGGTTCGAATCCCGGTTCGCCCCAATTATGTTTCTAGGTTTGTCAACACCATACCCGTGCTCGTGGGTTTCACCGAAGTGTTAAACGTCTGAGACCTGCATCACTTCGGGCTTTCCTCCATCATTAAGCTGACATGCCGTGATATAACTGGAATACTGTTAAAAGCGGTGTTAAACCCAACTCACTCACTCACTCTAAAGTGGTCAAGTTTTTTTAAACCACTCACCCCAACCCCATTACCTGGCAGCTTAAACTCATTCCATCTTTCAGGGCGGGTGATATTTTTAAAACACATTCCAGTATAGAGATAATAATTACAACAGCCATGCTGTTTTTTTCTGTTCAAATATATCGTACAATTTGATGACAGTCAAAGGTCGATTGATGGACCACTTGTACCCTCTGGTGATCATCAAGACCGACATGCACTGACACAGAGGTTACTGGGTTGAAGTAAATATCCACTTGACTGGGTCAATCTGACCCCGTTGAGACATGGCAAATGGTCATATGAAAAGATCGGGTGTTTTATAACTTTTTTGGAGTGAGTGAGTGAGTGAGTGAGTGAGTGAGTGAGTGAGTGAATGAGTGGGTGGGTGGGCGAGCGAGCGAGTGAGTGAATGAGTGGGTGGGTGGGCGAGCGAGCGAGTAAGTGAGTGAGTGAGTGAGTGGATGGGCGAGCGAGTGAGTGAGTGAGTGAGTGAGTGAGTGAGTGAGTGAGTGAACTTTACTTGTAACAGTATTTCAGCTATGTCACGATGTGTCAGCTTACTGTGGGAGGAGAGCCTGAAGTGATGCAGGTCACAGACGTTTACCACTTTGGTGAAACGGGTAAGGTGCCGATAAACCTGGTCAGCCACGCTAGCTAGATACACGTTTTACAAGCGCCTTTTATATTTACAAGCCAATGGTTGCTTTTTAAACTAGCAAATACAAGGGGAAATCGGGTTGGAGAAATAGAACATATATTTCAACAAGGTTAGGTCAATCTGAATCAATATCAAACAGATTTCTGACACTTGCCTAACCAGTGACATGCGACCAGCACGACACAAATCTAACTACAGGCATTTTTTGGCAGGAAGTTCCCTTTTCGAAGGTTCATATTTGACATCTGAATAACAATGTATATAGATGTCAGTCGGGCTACCTTGATTTGATTTTCACTAGCCTGAAGAAAATTAAGTAGCGGGCAAGCGCTTATTTCGCACATTGTACACGTTCGACCCGCTTGTATCAAACTTAATGGTTCATTAAACCCTGATGGTTAATTAAATTATTAATGTTTAATTAGTTAATGGCGGCATGTACAAGGCTTGTAAAAAGCTGCTATTCAACTAACATAATAGAATATCATAAGTGTGATGTTTCCTTAAACGTGCAATAAGGGTATTTCCCACGATTCCTTCCTAGCCTTTCGTGTCATCTGCCAAAGATAGTAGTTCTCTCGACTCTAAGGGATACGGGTGGCCCAGTGGTCTAAGGAGACGGAATTCGCTTTGCAGCCCGAACCTTAGATCGAGGGTTCGAATCCCGGTTTGCCCAGGTTGTGTCTAGGTTTGTCAACGGGTTTCAACAAAATTGTAAACATCTAAGGCCTAAATCATCCCCCCCCCCCCCCCCCTAGCTGACATGCCTATGCATTATACTTGGGTGCGCACTATACTCAAGAAAATACCATAACTGGAATACTGTTTGTTCAAAGCGACCTTAAACCGAACTCATTCACTCTTGACTCGAAGGTTTATGTTAACATCGCGAGAACCACAGGGATGGATCCAGGATATGAGGTCAATGCTCCAGTACAGACGACCACTTTCTGCCGTGTTGTGAAGTCATATGACACAAGTCCACCTATGTCACAGACCATGCTCCAGTACAGACGACCACTTGCTGCCGTGTTGTGAAGTCATATGACACAAGTCCGCCCATGGCAAGGTCAATGCTCCAGTACAGATGACCACTTGCAGCCATTTTGTGAAGTCAGATGACACAAGTCCACCTATGTCACAGACCATGCCCCAGTACAGACAACCACTTGCTGCTGTGTTGTGAAGTCAGATGACACAAGTCCGCCCATGGCAAGGTCAATGCTCCAGTACAGATGACCACTTGCAGCCATTTTGTGAAGTCAGATGACACAAGTCCACCTATGTCACAGACCATGCCCCAGTACAGACAACCACTTGCTGCTGTGTTGTGAAGTCAGATGACACAAGTCCACCCATGGCGAGGTCAATGATGATGACCACTAGTTGCTGGATTGTCAAGTCAGATTAATGTCTGAGCACAGAGTGAAAAGGCTGATTGACTGCTATACTATGAGAATCTAGGGTACTGTTTGGAATATGTCTTGATTCCACATGTGGTCTTTGACTGTTATTAATTCATTCCAACCACATCAATGCCATGATCAATTAATGACCTTCCAACATAGGATCACTATGTAATTTATAACCCATAAAGATCTGGGTTAGAACTGGTCTTCAAGAACCCATGCTCATCGTAAGAGGCGACTAATGGGATCGGGTTGTCAGACTCGCTGACTTCGTTTATGCATGTCATCGTATCCCAATTGCGTAGATGATGCTCATGATGTCAATCACTGGACTGTCTTATCCAGATTTTATTATTTAAAGACTGCCATCATATAGCTGGAACATTGCTGAGTGCAGCGATAAACAAACAAACAAACAAAACAAACAAACAAACAAATAAACAAAATCTTCCAACATACAGATATGATCCATCTCCAACGAAACACAAAAACATGAAATTCTTCTTTCATTATTTATTTTCAAATCAACAGTCTCATCCTTTTTACAAAAGAAAACATTTATACATTTATGAAATATAGTAAATATCTATGTACATATCACAAAATATATATCAGGAAGCTACACCATGAACAGAAACATACATTACACGTTTCCATGGAAATACATCAATAATAAAACCACCATTACACAAACGACTATCATTCATTCAGGACACAATACAAGCTTTTAGTAGACACACACGAGTACACACACATCTATTCACAATTAACTGTACGTAACCATGGTGATACCTATTCAAATAGGATGTAACAAATACTTCGTTCAACTGGCACACTTCTTGACAGAACATATTCCCTAAATCAAATCATATCGGTACATCCAAAATCTCTACACAAAACACCAAAACTCTTTCAATTATCGTAAAAAATACCTTCTACAAGCAAAAAAGTTCCTTATCATGTCTGTCAACCACAGAAAGTGCTTACAAAACAGAAAATCATAACACACTTTTTTCCCACATTGAAAAAACAGTGATGGAGGTACCACACATACAGTCAATGCCTGAGTGATTTGGGTTTCACGCCACGTGGAATAGTCGTTTAGTTCCATCACGCTGTTAGCATGACGTTGGAGGATGGATGAAAATGACAGTTTACCACTGATATGAATCCGTATGGATATAATTCTGGATTCAAACCAATGACCAGTGGATCCTGCATGACTAAGGGATGCAACGCTGCACAGCCAAGTCCAGCATAGACCACTGGGCACTCAATTGTTTAAACTGACATAATATTTTGACGCGACCCAGGAACAAATTTGTACGTTAAGGGAGAGATGTTTCCAGTGTGTACCACTTAATGACAAAACTAATAATCAGTACTGAACATGACTTCCAAACTTTACACCTAATCCTGCACGAGACAAATGGTGCATCTCCAGTCATGGATCTATGATGTCACATGTGATGCGTTTGTGCATCTAACCAATCTAACACCTCTTGAATACAAGTAATTCTTCACATATTAACTAATATGGACAAAATAATGTACCCCTGAACAAGCAAAACATATTTCGGAAATGAAACTATGTGAAACTATAGTGATTTAGCAGCATAGATACTGGTGAAGAATGAAAGAAACACAATTTCAATCTGCAGCGAGTGAGTGGTCTCACTCCAGTATTTCAGTTATATCACGGCAACTGGGGGTGAAAGCTCTGAGCAGTGCAAGTCATGCATGTTTACAAATATTGAGACTCTCGGAAGCATGGGAAGGATTCTGACGCACCTAGGATCATATTGAGGGTGAATCAGATTCAATCCCGTGTCCAGCAGATCCTGAAATGGCTAAGGAGTAGTGCACGTCGTGCATGTCCACAAATATTGAGACTCTCGGAAGCATGGGAAGGATTCTGACGCACCTAGGATCATATTGAGGGTGAATCAGATTCAATCCAGTGTCCAGCAGATCCTGAAATGGCTAAGGAGTAGTGCACGTCGTGCATGTTTACAAATATTGAGACTCTCGGAAGCATGGGTAGGATTCTGACGCACCTAGGATCTTATTGAGGGTGAATCAGATTCAATCCAGTGTCTAGCAGATCCTGAAATGGCTAAGGAGTAGTGCACGTCGTGCATGTCCACAAATATTGAGACTCTTGGAAGCATGGGTAGGATTCTGATGCACCAAGCAACATATTAAGGGTGAATCAGGGATTCAAACCCACAACCAGAGAATCCTCAAATGACTAAGGGAGACAACTCTGAACACCAAATTCCGGTGTTAGACCTCTAGGCTACCATGGCCCTCACATTTATCGTCCTTGAACAAATCACTGTGTACTGACAATGTTGAACCACCTGTAGACACTTTTGGAACCACCACTTTATATTCTGGGGGAGGGCTAACCCTTTATGTAAGAGGCAGGATACTTGTTCTGTTACTGTTTCAAAACACACAATTGCATTTCTTTTTTTCAGAACACATTGTTTACACATCCTGAGTGTCCAGTGACCAATTTACAAGTTGGGGGTAAAACCTATGGACAAACTATTTTATCCAACAAATTATTTTTTCTAAAATAAATTGCAGGCCCCGCCTGAAATAGTCAGCCCCGAAGTATTTTGAGGATTACGCTAGTGCCACTCTTCCAAAACACAACACCTATAGCTAGCACTTAATTATCCTTATTTAGAAGCCCTGGTCATTTGACTATGGGAAATATATAGAGCCCTTAATCTTTGATTGATCATTTGTGGTAAAGATACCTTCAGGTCAGCTGTATGAAACTATTCTACATGGGTCATCATATTTTGACATAAGAAATACTCAAGCTCCTCTCAGCAATAGCCCTGTCACGGAGCTCTCTATACCATTGCTGCCCATTCGTCACCACTCGCCCCTTTCCGTAACCTGCAAGAAGACTCGTCCCCCTATCGATGAATGTGAACCATTACGCAACAAGTTGACAATTGTTTTAGGTATACCCGTTTGCGCTAAGACGGAACCCGAGCTCTCTATACCATTGCTGCCACCAGACTCCTCACAGCGATAGCCCTGTTGCGGAGCTCTCTACACTATCGCAGCCAGCAGTCACAGCTCCCAACTGTGCTAGGCACTTGGCAACCATGCATGGAGTTGAACTTGCAACAATCTAACTGATCGTTATGTTCACAAACTAGTGTTTACTGTCGCTGAATGCTCTTCCCTCAGCTAAACCTCTTCATTTGTTTGTCAATTTGGAATTTCATTTCAACTAACATGTAATTAGTACAGTGAAAATGTAAGGTGAAACAGGGTGTTTTCTGTTTGTCTGCAATTTCTAACCATTCCATTAAACAAACAAATGTAAATTCATCCGGGAAATAGTAAGATGTAAATTATTCCAATTCACCATAATGGCATTCCCAAAGACATACACACAAAAATATCACTACATTAGGGGGAACATTTTCAAGACTCTTGTAACGGCCGCTTGCACACTCGTGTAGCGATGTTACCAAGAAGGTAACGAAGGTATCACACGCTGGGAAGGAGCTTGAAGAAATACTGTTGGAAGGGAGATAACTCCTTATTTCCTGGCAGGAGACATACATCATAGCTATTTACCACATGCCTTGTAACAGGGGCAATGTCAGGAAGGCCACAGACACTCATTTAATGTCGACATTTGCAGCATATTGAGCAAGAGGTGTTCCTTATGTCTGTTTCCCAGCATCAGCTTCTTCAGGACTGCACGTCCCGACGGCTTCACCAAACTTGATTTTTTTACTGTTTTCAATCTTAAAGTCAAAGTCGTTCGGTGCCTCGAAGATTAGCACAATGGTTGAGCCAAGGTTGAACTCCCCAAACATCTCACCCTTGTTGAAAGAGATTGGATTGGAGAACGATTTGTCGAAGTAGGTACCGTGCGGCTGCTTCCGTGAATTGTTAGTCGTCAATTCCTGCAGAAAATATGAAAGAAGTCAAACAATAGTTATCATTGTTAATAATTATAAGAATACTACCTCTATTACCGTATTCGACCCAATAAGCGCCCAGGGCGCTTAAAATGGAGACCGAAGGAGTGGGCGCTTATTGGGTACAAATCAGAGTCAAATTGGCATAAATTCATCAGTAAACCTTACCGGTAAGTCACAAATATCTAAAATAAACAGAATACAGTCATGCCCCGCTAATACGGACTTCAACTATCCAGAAACCTCGGTTCCCGGACGATTTTCATTTTAAAAAAAAAGGGGGGGGGGGGGGGGCGCTTATTGGGACATGGGCGCTTATTAGGTCGAATATGGTACATCTTTGCCAAATTAATGTATTTTTAACAGAAGTCCTCTTCATTGTCAACTATACAATAATTAGTTGTACCTGTAATATCACCAAACAGCCCACAGAAATATTACTACAGTGGTGACTTGTCACTGGTGATTGCACAAATGAACCGATTTTACTAGGTTGCAAATTTGCCAAAAAAGTAAAACACATTCCGCTTACAATTTCATGACAACTGATGCCAGAAAAGCTGATCCATTCCATATCCTGTCTGAGTTCATTCCAATTCTAGACCAAAAACAGCAATGGATGTCTTGTCAGAAAAATGTTCCAAAGTTACCCTTGTTAGATGGATCCTACCCTGAGAAGCAATCCTGAGATCAACGCTTACCTCATCACAGATCTCAAACGAATCCCGAGATTAACGCTTACCTCATCACAGATCTCAAACAAATCCTGATATCAACGCTTACCTCATCACAGATCTCATCAAGCAAATCCCAAGATCAACACTTACCTCATCACAAATCTCATCAAACGAATCCCGAGATCAACACTTACCTCATCACAGATCTCATCAAACGAATCTTGATATCAACGCTTACCTCATCACAGATCTCATCAAATAAATCCCCAGATCAACACTTACCTCATCACGATAGATCTCATAAAATAAGGCCCGAGAACAATGCTTACCTCGTCACAGTAGATCTTGATGGAACCAACGTTGGTGGCGCCGACGGCCGTCATGGAGAAGAATCCATGCTCCCAGGTGCCGGAGTAAACGACTCGCTCGTTGAAGTTGAAGAGCCCCTGCACCCAGCGCGCCACCCCGGGGCTGACACTGAGCAACTCACCTGCACAAACAAGTCTTCATGTACACCTGTCACAGGTCACAGTACTCGTTCGTACTGCAGGACACACAATCATTTACGCTGCACTTTACAGAAATCAGATATGCAGAATGTCTTTTAAAGATTATTCTAATAATTGAAACAATTTAATAACAACACTTGGCTGGAACAGGTCTTAATACATCTCTTACATATTTCCTTACCAAGACAACAAAGTTTTAAAAATTAGAAGTTTGTTCAAGTCTTTGATCGGCTTTTAGAAGTTGGTTGAACATGAAACTTGTTATGGATAACAACTTCTTTATTCTTAACCTAGGATCTCCCCTTTCAGAACACCCTATCAACAACTGACCACTGTATTTCCTGCAAACAAACCAAGACTCTCCATCCCAACATGAATCAATGGATAAAAAGAGGAGTGAGTGGGTGAGTTGGGTTTAACGCCGTTTTTAACAATATTCCAATTATATCACGGCGTGTCTGCTTAATGTGGGAGGAAAGCCCGAAGTGATACAGGTCTCAGACGTTTACCACTCCGGTGAAACCCACGAGCACGGGTATGGTGCTGACAAACCTAGAAACATAATCGGAGCGAATTGGGATTCAAACCCATGACCTTAGACCTATCTTGTGTAAACTTACCAGCATGAATAAACATCATCTCAATAAGCTAATTCAGTATTCAATTGATGAAAGGGCACAAAGTTGCCCTGAAACGTCTTTACAAAGTTAGGAAGTGAGTGAGTTTAATTTTACGCCGCTTTTAGCAATATTCCAGCAATATCATGGCGGGGGACACCATAAAAGGACTTCACACATTGTACCCATGTCGAGAATCGAACCCAATTCTTCGGCATGACTAGCGAATACGTAGACCACTAGGCTACCCAACCGCCCCTCATTACAAAGAATAAAGAAGTTGTTATCCATAAAAAGTTTCATGTTTTCAAAGAAATCTGTTAATTTAGATCTGGATGGGAGATGTTTTTGTGAAAAAATCAGCCAAGTGATGTGTTCCTGTAAATCTGAAGAACATTTAAAATGGCCTTTCAGCGCTAACATATTCAAACATCTCCCCTTCAAACATATCACAACATCACATGGATCCTACCTCTGGAAACAAATACTTTTAATAAATCACATTTGATGAATATTTAGTTGCATTAACTTCGCAGACACAATTTTATTGAGATGGGTAATACCAAAGCCCATTTATCAAGAAAACTCAAAATTAAAATGAAATCTCTCAGTGATAGTGGCAGTTGATCATGCAGAAAGGGACATGCTTTGTAAGGAACTTGTCACGCGTTGCCTAAAGCTAGGGACATCTTTCATATAAAATAGGGAAGAATAACTAATCAAGAACTCATTTTGGGGGAAATGTATAAAGAATTGTGCATAAGTTCTTTTACAATTATTTAAAGTGAGAAAATAATTGAGAATCGTGTGATTTTTTTTTTTAAGACAAGTTCCTCTCTGGAAAAGAGTACATAGATTTCTCTTATTACTGCATCAAATACTTCAAGAACTCAAAACAATCGCATTGAAATAAGCATTAATAAAATGTGAACTATTTTTTTTTAAATTTAAAATTTACTCAAAACTAATTTCAAACAAAATATTTTGATGCTTTCAAAATGAGAAATCTATATAAGAGATTAAAGCTGGAAAAGACCTTTAGCAATTAATTCTTAAGCAGCTTTAAGTCTATGTTTGCAAATAGCAAAACGAACAAACAAATTGTTCTGTTTTTTTTGTTTATTTGTTTCCTTTTAAATTAAGATTAAATCAACTTCATTCTCTCTTTTTTTAGATTATTACTTGTGTAGCTGTATATTTTTGAGGTTGTGCATTTGTCCAAAGTTTTCGGGTCTAGCGTTTGCAGGTGCATGTCATGCGGAGGGTGTGGGGTGTGTTGTGCTTGTATACAGATACCTCAGTTACAACGCTGAGTGGAGGGAGACCCGACCGCTGTCAGCCAAGTCTGTTACAATATAACATGGATTTACAGTTGGTGTGGGCAGAAAATACCAACAATACGGTAATCAGAGATGCCAACCATTCCATTTTGGGCGTAATAGTTACAATTTTGAGCCATAATTACGTTTACAGTCGACCTCCCCCAAATTACGATTTTTGTCATATTTTTCATAAATTGTTTCATAAAACATCACAGTGAGCACATTGTTATTGCATTGGTTACATGAACATCCTACAGGGCGACCAAACTGACCATTGAGAGCCAATTGTGTTAAAATGTCCATTACTCAGTGAAACAAGGTCTCTGATTGGTTGTTATGTTAAAACACACTCAAGTCATTTCATCGATCGATCTTTATGGATGCAAACAGGAAACTGATTCCATGTACATCAATATGACTTCAGAACTCAAAACACCACATTGTCTTTCTAAAAACAGCTAATCAGCCCTCTAAGTTCGTTTTTTGTGTGAGGGAGCCAAGCGGCTCCTAACATGAATATCTTAGGAGCCAAACCTAAGTTTTTAGGAGCCAAATCTTCAAAAAAATTGTCGGTAGTTATGTTTACTTTGAGGTCGCCAAGTGGCTAACAGTACAAAACTTTAGGCCACCAATCATAGACTTAAGTCACATTTGGCCACCAAGGGGTGCTACTGAGAGGGCTGTTATTAATGTCACATGATGAATTTTATAAACGTGGAGCAATGACACATTTCACACATGTCCAGGCCTAACGAAAATGTCGAAGCGAAAACCCATATCATGGTACTGTTAAGATTACTCCTTTTTAAATGAAATTACGTGGTTATGGCTCACTGATCACTCCAAAGCTTCCATTAGGGTGGCATCTCTGATGGTAATGCTATCATATACCCATCTTCATGTTTTCATGGCTTGAGAAGAATGTGAAAACATGCAACTAAGAATCAAGATTAAAGCAAGAAAATACATTAGGCTATGAAGATGGCAAGCAGTTACCGTATTCGACGTAATAAGCGCCCAGGCGCTCTCAAACTTAATACGGGGCTCTTATTGGAATATTATTTTGGTGGAAAAAACCAGAGTTGAAAGATACATTTCGTGGTTTATGCTGACGGCCTGAACTGTTTATATACGACAGATATATTTTTCCAGAATTTAATTGCCCATAATTAAGGCTGCATATAACACACGAGTGTGCATTATACACGAATAAATAAGTCTTGTGTACATTGATCAATCGAAAGGAGTGCTAATGGGGATTGTTCACTAGCCAATATATTAGCAATTATCGCCGTGGGGGCTTATTAGAGCGGGGCGCTTATTACGTTGAATACGGTAAGCATGTTACGTGACAATGTCGTTAAAATCAGTTCTTGCTCCTGCTACAGGAGGACATCCCATTACGGGTCACGTCAGTACGACCATTCACAAACTTTGACCAACCAATGATATGATTATCAGTCAAGCAGAAAGCAGCTTTCTTGAGCTTTATGGCACTAGTTTCAAACTTCCATTTCAGACTACGGTTTGAAAAATATTTGGACAAATTTATCAATTCAAAGTTTTAAAACTGAACAAAAGAACATTCTGGAATGTCCAACAGATGGCCGAGATTGTATGGCAGTACTTCCCACGGGCTTTGAAACGTTTCTTCCATTTTTTTAATGTTTAGCAAACTGATGCGAGCTATTGACGGCGATTTTGACGGAATCAGACGTACATCCCGCAACTGTTGTTCTGAATGCTCCGTGATAACAATTTAGAGGTTGCATGATTAGAAAACACATTCTGACTGTCACTTTCCCGTTCTGGTAAGTGGTGCCCTGATTGGTCAGATGAAAGGTCGTTCTGACGTGACCCATAATGGTTTGTCCACAGATCTTTGCAGTAGCAAGAACTAAGATCTGATTTCAATGAGATTGGTTAAATGACAAATGGAAATAGCAGAGAAACTTGCAAGAATTGATACATGTAAATACACTGGAAATCATTAATGTTATAACATTAAATGTATATTAAGAGTTATAACATCCCTGATTTTTCAAATTTCCTCGAATAAATATTTTGAATTATTTTTTTTCTAAATCACAAAAAAAAGAAGTTTTTTCTTTCAAAAGCTTGAACAGTTTGAAACTTTTTCAAATAAAAACTAACACCAATGACTGTAATATGTGTCAAGATATGTATTAATTTAAGTTAACCAATGCCAAAATATTGGAATAACCACAATAAGATCTAACACAAACACACACCGAACAGACAGGGTAACTAATACAGACACAGACCTCTACAGACACAAACACAGACCTACATAGACACAGACATACAGAGAGACAGTTGTTAAATGTGCTGTTGATAGTGTATCTACAGGAAGTTAATGCAACTCCAATCACCAAAGCAGGTTTGTATAGAACATCAAGTTTAAGTTAGTTAAAACACGCATTAGTTTTGGTTCAATGTAAAACTATGATCTTATCCTTGCTTTACATTTCCAACCAGAACTGAGGAGTCGTGTTTTAACCTATTCTTCATGAGATGGACCCAATAGAACAAATTCACGGAACCAGACACCCAAACCCAGAGAGACAGAACACAATGCCCACCAGGGAAGTGTCGGCGATGTTGTATGCTCCACTGGGTGGGGGAGTGGAAGCGGTGGTAGTCGCCGGGCGCCAGATAGATGATGGTGTGGTACAGCCGGTGCCCTGGTTTCACCCCCAGCCGTTCCTGGTACTCCTTGTCAGACAGGTGGTTGATGTCCTCGCCATGTCGAGTTCGCTGCCAGGCTGGCCCCAGGAAACCCCGGAGTGAGTATGTGACCCCCTTGACTTGTTCCACCACCCCGTTCTTCACCTGGCCATGGTGCAGGATCTTGCCATCAGCCGGGCTTGTCTGCAAACAGTGAGTGAGTGAGTGAGTGAGTGAGTGAGTGAGTGAGTGAGTGAGTGAGTGAGTGAGTGAGTGAGTGAGTGAGTGAGTGAGTGAGTGAGTGAGAGTGAAAATTTAACGTCCCATCGGCATTATTGCAGCCATATAGCGACTAGTGAGTAAGTGAATTGGGTTTAACTCCGCTTTGGAAGTATTTAAGGGATATCACAGCGTGTCAGCTTGATGTGGGAGGATAGAACAAACTGATGCATGTCGTTTACCACTCTGCTGGAACCATGAGCATGGGTATTGTGCTGAGAAACCTAGAAACACAATTGGGGTGAACAGTGATTCGAACCCATGATCATAAGTTCTGGCAGCATTCATGAGAGACTCGTTTTAATCCAGGACAAGCCGAATAGTGACTCGTGCCCCTCTCCCTTTTCGCGACCGGGTTCCGTCTTAGCGCAAACAGACATACCTAAACAATTGTCAGCTCGTTGCGTAATGGTTCACATATATTTCCCCATATATTATACATATTTCAGATGCAGTTTGAAGCACATCGGGACGTCCAGAATCATACAGTATGATTGAACACATTTAACTATGTCTTGGGTATATCTTTAGATGCAAGACGTATGTAAAATCAAAAATTATTATTCTTTGATGAAGAACTTGAAATCATATGTGCATTCTGATTGGTTTGTCGTATTTTCGCACATAACATTCATCGATAGGGGGACGAGTCTTCTTGCAGGTTACGGAAAGGGGCGAGTGGTGACGAATGGTTCTGGCTGGCTCAAGGGAGATAACTCTGCACTGTGAATTGTGTCCCCTTGGACAACTGGCAGGGCAAACCTCAGTACATGGTTAATAATTTCCACATATGGTTATTGAACATTCTACCATGAATTTGGAATTTACTCGATTCTGATTGGTCAATCAGAGGCTATTAAATCACAATAAACCCCCTCTGATTGAAACAGTTGGTTTGACGGCCGCATCACCGCGGAAGCTAATATTCATAGAATAGTACTATTTTCAGTCAGTGTCGGTAGGCATATTTAAATAATTATATCTGTAATTACAGGTTACAAAATGCACAGACGCAGTTACTACAATATTCAAAGGATGTGTGGCAATACATTTCGTGCAGAAAACACGATAGAAATCTACACAGGGAATGATTTTACGTTTTGGAGACACAGAGAGCTTGGAATTTTGGCGCTTTTCTATATACGACTGTGACGTCATTTCTTTCACGTCACAATGAGCGTTATGACGTCATGATGGTGACGTGCGATGTAGAGCGAAAGCCTTGCAAAGCTTGCTTTGTTTTCTTTAGGGATGCCCACCTCATGTCAGCTTACCAAGCTGCCGTGCTTATATGCTTTCAACGCCTGTCATATGTTAGAGTGAAGTATTACGGTGTAAACAAACTGCTTGAGTATATACGGCACCATAATTTGTTCGGTGATTCCGTAATTCAGATCGATAACCCACTCAAAACACTGAACTCAACCCATGCCGCTTCACTCAGTATATTTGCTAACATCAAAGAGTTCGCATTTTATTTAGTCATGGTAGAATGGAGATGAACATACTGTGTTTTCAATGTAGAGCTAGGTTACCTGTAGATTTAACGCTGTGCGTTCGGTTCCAAATTCAATTTAGCGGGGTTAAATCTACAGGTAACCTAGCTCTACATTGAAAACACAGTATGTTTATCTCCTAATTGGATACTAGTTGTGAGAAGAAAGATTTAAAAAAAAGGAAATATCAAAATTGCTTCAAAGGGCACTAACAATCTGACACCATAATCTTTTAAATTACATGTATTATCTTGACTAAATCAAGAGAGTGAGTGAGTGAGCGAGTGATTATTGCTTATCGTTGTACCAGCAATCAAATAGTTATTCATGGAGATAAATCAACACAAAAAAGGTGCTCTTATCTTGAATGGGGTCACTTATTCGAGGAATTGGGCAAGAAAAAAAAAGGATTGTTTACCATGTATTTGTTTACCTAACACTGTAAAGTCCAAAGTCCATAACACACAGTCACATACTTAAAGGGCAAGTTCACACGGAAATGAACCTATTTTTCTTGTACTTTTTCCACATTAAAAGTGTTAACCTAGTAGTGTCATAGACAAAAATATAAAAATATCACAATTAATTAACATATGTTTTGCATTAAAACGATTTATATTTTTCACATTTACCAAGTGTTCTATTTTCATAACAAAAACACCATGGCTTATGCCCCTTGCAATATGACGTCATTGGTGCCAATTGATAAACATTATGACGTCATCATGCTATGTTAGAGCCGCTTCACGTGGTGTAGGTACGGCTGTGTGATTCTAGCGTCTCAGATGCCAGCCAGCATAGTGTTATGCTGAGTCACCACTGCACCAGAGTGTGTCGTAGGCCATGTTGTTTTACCGAAAACTGGTACTTGATATCTTTTGCGTTGAGAATAGACAGGGATCCAGTTGAATTGGCACCAATTACGTCATAATCTAAGGGGGATAACTCAAGCCTGTTTAGCTCGAAAAACGAAGGCCTCATAACGGCATATCATTTTCAAACTATTGTGAGCTTCCTACTTTCAATGTGAAAAAAATGAGTTTACATTTTCAAACACAGATATTAACTAATTCTAAAATTGCATTTTGTTTAGAAAAAGAAAGAAAGTGATTTTTGCGTGTACACTTCCCCTTTAAGTGATCACTAGTTACCATGGCAACAAATACAACAATGTCTAGATGCCATTACATAATTCAACACCAAATTCAAAAGTATTCGGACATGGAATACATAGGTGTGGCAGTACAAGACTGACAAACATCTTGTTGAATATGTTCGTACATACTGGTGATATACATAAGAAAACACATTTTTTTGACCAACTGATTAAGACCTCAGAACTGAGGTCAACAGTCAGAGTCCAAGTTGACATCAGGTGTGTGCAGATATACACAGGGAATCAACATGTTGACGGAGCTGTGAGATTACACTGCCCTCTGGTGGTCAGTCAGTCTACAGGTTCTGCATGACACCATCAGAGGCGAGAGGTAAAGGCCGGGTGATACTGGGGTGAGATAACAGTGTGTATTTACTGACTGATATCACCATGTCACGCCCACACTCCACAGTATCACCTGTCCGGCTGCAAGGTCAATAAACGGACTTCGGGACAACATCAGAAGGATATAAATATAGAATGTTCATGTAAGAATTCGTAAACGGTCGTGAAAATTCCGGTCGATTGCAGGATTTGCAAAGCATGCGCACCGCCAACTCATTGTCAACAGATATTTTCCAAATCTTCAATGTTTTTAATGAAGGTGCTCATGTGATTTGATGCATTTCGCGTAAGACCCATTTATCACAATATAGATCTTGATTATTGTCCTGACTGGGTCCTGCTATTTTGTTTGAAGCAAATTCAAGTGATACAAGAGGTGGAATCTGATTGGTCAATGGGAGAGGCTTAGAAGGGACATAACCTGTAATAGCCAAAGGTAGAGCCCAGGAATTCCAGTCAAGTTCAGCTGGGGTGGAAACTGGATTTTTAAAGTCAGTTAACTCTCTTGCCTCGGGAAGATGCAGTATAATAAGCCAACAGCTTAACCATTGTGCTACCCCAATGCCCTCACAATCTAGCAGTAATCTTGTTGAGTGCCGCATTGAACAACATTCGCTCACTGACAGACAACTCACCAGGGAATGAGCATCATCAATAGGTCGGACGTGGGATTTCAGTTGTCGACGGAAAAACTCTCCAAGGTTTCGGTAGTGCTTCAAATCTTCAATCTCGGCCTCAGACAGATTACATCCAAACATCCAGACATAAATACTGAGGAGCGGATGACGCAGGAAGACAGGAAGGTGAAGGTCGTTGAAGCGCCCCCACAGTCTGGATATTGCTTTTAAAGGCATCTTTCGGTATAACGTGACCTGGAACAGCCATCACATGAATACATCATAAAAATATTTCAACCAAATGGCTTTTCAACAAAGCACCTTATCATCCCAAAAGAGAGCACATACGGACAAAATATATAAAATGACACATACAAAGAACTATAACACAAATACCAATAACCTGAAAAGAAAACACAAACTTGTACAAATATTGTTTTGTGCATCACCATCTTAATTAGAATTCTAATGATTCTCTGTAGACAGTGTACATGCGACAAATAACACAGTAAATACTTTTTTGCTGATGTTGGAGGTTGCTAAAATGCTTCTCCTGCCTGCATGGGGAAGACATATGAAACCCAAAGGTCAGCGACATTTGAGGCACTTAAAAAATCATCTGATGACTTGGCAAAACATTTCCATGACTTAGATCGTATCTTGACGTCTTATTAACAGATTATGAAACCAAGAAAGGCTTGCATGAAGATATGGAACACTTTGACAGTTTCTTGACAGCGTTCTAAAGGAAATAATTGTAGTTTAGGTTGACCTTTTGATTGAATCATCCTTCAAGATTTAAGTGATTGAGTGAGTATGATTTTACGCCGCTTTTAGCAATATTCCAGCAATATCACAGCGAGGGTCACCAGAAATGGGCTTCACACATTGTACCCATGTCGGGAATCGAACATGGGTCTTCGGCGTAGCGAGCGAAAGCTTTTACCACTAGGCTACCCGACTGCCCCCTTAAAGATTTAAGAATTCCATCAGATATTATGTGGCAATAGAGTACTGTCAGTGGCTGCAAATGAATGAAGCGCTTGTACATGGTGACTAGAATATTTTAGTGATCTGTGGCAACCAGAGTACTTCAGAGTTATCTGCCTTTGTTTATCAACTCTGGGACAGACTACATCATTTTAAAAGTTTCCTTAGGTGACCGTCATAAGAAGGCTGTCTGTACCTATAGAAGAGTGATATGAGGGTGACTGGAGACCTACCAGTGGTTTACAACAAAGGTAATATTTCTCAAGTTTCCCAGGTAGAATGAATTCCAATGAATTAAGTCATTACTTATTGATGTTTGCAGCTTGAATAAGTGGTCTCCCAAACTGCACTTGCTGGGTTCAAAACCAAGGTCCATGACTCGTCCACAAAAATACTGCAAGACACCGACAGACCAACCATTTAAAACTCTGAAGGCAGTGTTCGGAATAAGCGCCTGCCCTAAGGTGCGGGACAGGTAGATCTCTCATGTCTGGCCCATAGTTTCAAATCTGTATGGCTCCTTGAAGTAAATTTATTTGTTGATTTAGTTGTCACAATTTGCTGCAGTTTTTTTAAAATGAGGGTCTGAATAGTTTAGTCAGGGCCTGCAGCTTCCAAAGTCTGTGGGTTCTGATGGCGGCCTGGCAATTTATTTTATTTCCAGCACTGTCTGAAGGCCTGGGATTTTTGTAGGAGACAGTGTAGTATTTTGTCACTGCTTCAAGAAATACAACATGGAGCTGAACAATTATACAATTTCACAATCTAAGTAGTATAAACAATGGGGGTACGACACCACGGACCATGTACAGGGCCTGAAAATACTTTCTTTGAGCATGTGTGTTGAGGACATCCAGCGGACATTTTGTTTGGTGTAAAACCTGAGAGCAAAATGATTTTTCCAGTATTTTCTATAACAAATTATTTCTTTCAAACAATTCCCAGCCACCAAACCTGACCTACACACCAGATAATCCAATGACTTGTTCCTAATTCACACAAAGAACAAGCATGAAATACTCAGATCCTCTGCCAATACAGTCTAAGTCAAAGTTGCCATGGAAACTCGAAAAATAAACTATTAAAAAATTCCAAACTATCAAAAGGCACCAGCTCACCACTAGACCTATCGACACGCCAAGTTTGGTTAAGATATCTCTCATAATTTTTTTAGTTCTGCTCCGGAAACGAAACGGGATGGAGGGAGGAAGGGATAGACGGAAGGACAGACGGACAGCACCCATTCCTATATCCCCCTTCCACTTCGTAGCAGGGGATAATAAAGTTTTAATTACCTCTTCTGCAGTGAATAATGCACAACAGCGCCACATCCTGCTTATTGTAACTGATACCTGTATCGCTATTGTCAGCTTATGTGACATGTAACAAATTCCAACAGCACATAAACACATGAAAATTAGTCACCTGAAACAGCATTGTCTAAAACAGTGTCTATTCATTGGCATAAAGTACCCAATAGACGGATCAAAAGGAGTAAAAACATATCAAATACCCAAAGAAAACTATCATTACTCAAAGGAATCGATAATATGTAATTACTTTAGAAGCAGGAAAATGATACGGAATTGTTACGTGATGTTTCTGACATACACACACTGCTATCAGACAATGCTTTCAAAGCTGCAACAAGAAATCTGATCTTTGGATAATGTAACCTTAATTATTCATAAAGAATTACTTTTCGGCTCTTCTTCATTGCTTTCAATCATGTTCATAATTATTCAGTACACATGATACAAACATGTGTTACTCAGAATAAAATGATGTCACACGAGCAAAGTATTATCTGTGCTATTTACATACTGCACTAGAAATAAGTAGGGGTGTCATTTATTTAAATATTATTATCGACATATTGACTCCTAAGTATCATTATAATAAACATATAATAAATAATTAGTTATTCTGTATAAGTACAGATAAAAAGACAAACCCTATCTAGACCTAAATTACTCAATGTAATGCTAATATTAATTTTGCGACCCATAAAAGTTTCAAAATTGAATTTTCTATCTTCTCATAAACATGAACAAGGCTGCAGTGAATTAATTAGAAGATAAATACTATGTGTGTGTCTATTTCCGGGATTTTATCCAGTATTTGCATCTTGGAAATTTTCATTTGAGCCCCTCAAGCTAACGCTTTTGGGTCTCAAGATGAATTTCCAAGATGCAAATACTCGATAAAATCCCGGAAATAGACACACACATAGTATTTATCGATATTGTAAACCTATTGTTTTATTTAGAATAAAACATGTGCACTCTTTAACACCTCGTACTTACTCGGTTGTGAGGCGTCAACATCGAACGTTCTGTTGTTGCTATGGTGATTAGTATTAGTATGCAAAAAATGCTGAGTAATTATGTATTCCTACACAGTGATTTGGTCGCTTGCTTCAGGGAATGCAAATCATATTTTCACCCTTTGACATTTGGTCATGTGACCCAAATTAGCCAATCACAACACAGAACACACTTTCTATAGGTTTACAATTTAGTATCGATATTCATCAGTATTAAAGTATCGGTATTCGCGTTTCTCTTGCCAATGAGTATAGTAACATATAATCCATATAGAGTATGATTATACTGGAAAGATAGTCATATTATTGGATAGTGTGATTATGCTTTATACATGCAGACAATGTCGTGCTTTCACGTATGGCACTAAGAGTCTCTAATTGTTTGACAGGCATTACTTAGAAGTTGACAAATGACAAACTAGAGTTTCATTGGCTTCCACCTTTGTGTTCCCTGTCCATCGTGTTGTGACAGTATTACCCTTCTGTTGTCATTACATTCGTCACCACTCGCCCCTTGCCGTAACCTACAAGAGGACTCGTCCCCCTATTATTGAATGTTATGTGCGAAAATACGACAAACCAATCGGAATGCATGTACGATTTCAAGTTCTTTGTCACAGAATCCCTCAGAAATATATTTTGATTTTACATATGTGTTGCATCTAACATATACCCAAGACACAGTTAAATGTCTTCAATCATACTGTATAATTCTGCACGTCCCAATGGGCTTTAAATTGCATGTGGAATACATATAATATATGGTGAATCATATGTGAAGCATTGCGCAACGAGTTGACAATTGTATTAGGTATGCCCGTTTGCGCTAAGACGGAACCCGGTCGTAAAAATGGCCATGAGAGGGGCACGAGTCACTATTCGGCTTGTCCCAGAATAAAACGAGTTGGTCTATACCGAAACGTCCCCTTTACAGTATTTAAGAAGTTGGTATCCATAAATTGTGTCTACTTTGTAAGAGTCTCTAAACCTATACCAAAAATTGCTAACAGACAATGAAATCAAGTGTCCCTCTAAGACGTCCATTAGTTAACTGTTATCACAGAACATCTATTTTCCCATGAAGACACAACTAACAGAATCATTGTAGTGACCCTTCTTTATGCTGTACTTGTGTTGCTATACTATTTGAGTGCATTAATAATGATATGCCTCTTAAAAGAAATTAACTGAATCAGTTTCTCTGAGACATTTGACTAAATACAGTTTCTGAGACAACTGACTGAATAGTTTCTGAGACAATTGACTAAATACTGTTTCTCTGAGATGATTGTTTGAACAAATTATCTGAGCATGCTAAACATAGTTTCTCTAAGATGATTAATTAACTAAATACAGTTTCTTGAGTTGATCAAGTAAGTATTAATGGTGACTCCCTGCACTACAAACCAAGTAATCATCGTCCTGATATATGAAAATGAGAACCAGGACTGACTTGTCTATTTGACTACCGTATTTGACACAATAAGCACCCGCTCTAATAAGCGCCCACAGCGATATTTGTAATTTATTGGCTAGTGAACAATCCCAATTAGCACCCCTTCCAATTGATCAATGTATACAAGACTTATATATTTGCGTACAATATGCTCTCGTGTGTTATATGCACCCTTAATTATGGGCAATTAAATTCTGGAAAAATATACGTCATACATAAACATTTTAGGCTGTCAGCATAAACCACGAAATTTATCTTTCAACTCTGTTTTTTTCACCAAAACAATATTCTAATAAGAGCCCCTTATTTCTAATTTTGAGAACACCCTGGGCGCTTATTACGTTGAATACGGTATTTCTGCTTTAGCCAAGCTCAAGTTCCCATTGGCTGCTCGTTAAGCTGTTATCTTTGTACTTCAATCATATGTCGTGTAAACATATCAACATGTATATACATTTACTCTACACACATATCAGTATTCAACCAACGAATGGCCATGAACTCGCCCTGAAAAGCCGTTACAAAGAATATAGAAGTTATCCCTAAAAAAAGTATCACATATTCTAACATAGTTTCATAACCAAGTTTCATAAAAACTCAAACATGTGGTACACATGGAGATGTTGAATAAAACTTTTGGTTTAAAGATAAATGAAAAAACATCCATTGGCTTACCGTCTTGTTGACTTTTCTTTGATGGTGGCGAAGACTGTGCTTAGCTTTCGGATTTTTTTTAACCCATAATTTCAGTCTCTTTAAGACGGATTTATGCACGTATCGGACCTTCTTCCCCACTATCTGTTGCACACTGGCTGGAACGCTCTTATTAATACCGTACATGACCAGCAAATGTGGGGAGAGTTTTCTCATTTGGCACCAGAAGTCACTGGCGTAGATCTTGAGGAATTGCAGAAGGCCTCTCCGTGTCGTGCGCATCCCCCCGACAATCACCGTTATAAGGATTGTGGAGTATATGAAAGTTGGATTGAGTTTATGGAAGGATGTTAGAGAAGAGAGGCCGGACTGCATGTTGGTGGTCGACACACTGATGGAAGACATGACGTTACTGCTTTGCTCGCTGTCCGGGGGAAAAACAGACATTGTTCAGCTTTTGATGGTGAAACCGTTTCAGGTTTAGAAAGTTTATTTACAACCTATTTCTATCATGTAATGCCTGAATTAGGCAACGGAGGACATATAACCTTCTTGAAGAAAAGTCAAATCGTTCCTGAGAGTCCAGAGTGTTTCAATACAACCAAGTCCAGTAAAGTCACGGAGTCGTCATGCTGGTCATTAGCAGAGTGTTTCAATAAACAAAGTCCAGTAATATGATGGAGCTGTCATCCCAGCATCGTGTCTGGGTGACAAGGAGATAATCAGTTATATAGCAGGCCGTAATGTGACATCACAAGTGGAGGATCCCTATCTCGGGAGATTCCACTCTCCAGTCACGTAGCAGCCAATCCCATGCTGAAAAATGGACTGAGCTGCTTGGGTCTGGGTATAAAACGATGTGACACCACTTCACTCTCCCTCTGTTTTGATCTGTTGGGTAAGCTCACACTCGCCAACACAAATGAAAGACTTGGAAACATTTACATTAATAACTATCCAAATTATAAAATTGTCAATGTGGGCTGAGTTGTTTCATGAAAGAAGTTATGATAAAAACATCTACTGGTATTAAATCACACTGTAATTGCTTGACACAAGGACACGCTACAATTGGGGAATGGACAGTCACTGATCTCTCCACTACTATATTCATCTATCCCTTCCTTCACTTCATCCTTAACCCATCCATCCATCCATCTATCTTTCCATCCTTCCTTCCTTCCTCCCTCCCTCCCTTCCATCCATCCTTCCATCCATCCATCTTTCAATCCATCCATCCATCCAACCAATCATCCATCCTCCCTTCCATCCTCCCTTCCATCCATCCATCTTTCAATCCATCCATCCATCCAATCATCCATTCACCCTTCTATCCATCCTTCTATCCATACATCCATCCATCCTCGCTTCCATCCATACATCCACCAAACCACTCACCAACCAATCTGCCCTTTCATGCATGTATTCATCCATCTATCCATTCATCCATCTGTCAACCTAATCATCTGTCCACCCATCCATCCATCTTTGATCCATCTACCAATGCAACAACTCCATCTGGATACCATCTAGCCCACCACCCATCCACCTATCTGACACAAATAATAATTGAATTTTAAATATAAAAAAGTTAAATACTGGTTTTCCAAGGTCAGAGTTAGACTAAGGTTCTATGGAGTATTACCTTTGCAATGAGAAGCACAATTCTGACATTATAAAAGGACAGTTTACGGATGGTCAAAATATCAATAAACGTATGACTCTTTTGTAACCTGGGGAGGGTACTGAAAGAATCAAAGAAGAAATTAAAGAGATTTGATTGAAAAGAGGAAATGATATGAAATGTGGAGATCTCTTTCTTTGTCAACTCAATGATAATAAACTCTCTCTGTTCACCCCCCCCCCCCCCCCCCCCCCACAGCTCTGTGTCCCCACCACCCAACTGTGTCCCCTCCTCACCCAAATACAAAAACTGTCTCCCCCCAACTGTGTCCCCGTCCCCAACTGTGTCCCCTCCCCACCCAAATAAAAAAACTGTCTCAACCCCCCCAAATGTCTTCTCTCTCTCTCCCCCCCCCCAAAAAAACAACAACCCAAAACTGTGTCCCCAACCCCCAACTGTGTCCCCACCCCCCAACTGTGTCCCCTCCCTACACTACAGTAAGTAAACAATATTCTAGCTACATCCTGATTGCCTGTAAATATTTGAGTTTGGGCCAGACAAACCAGTTTTTGATAGCATGAGCAACGTCCAATGCTGTGGGGTCTCACAACCTGCTGTCCATTTGAGTCTCCCCAAGTGAGGGACTATGGTTTAATGCAATTTAAATTGCTTTTAGCAATATTCACGCAATAATATTCCAGGGGACACCGGAAATGGGCTTCCCACACAGTACCCATGTGGGGACATAAACCGGGGCTTTGGCATAATGAATGAACGCTTTAACCACTAGGCTACCTCACCACCCCTCAAGCACTAGGTACTGAATAGGCAAAATGACTGATCAGAAATATATACAAGTTTTATAAAACAGATGGCATGTGTTGCGCTGTCGTCTAAGGCGTCACATGCAATTTGTTGTGTAGAGTTGCATCCCTTGGGCACGCTAGAAACCTATCATTGTGGGTTTAAATTCTCGTTCTTTCGCCCAGGTTATGTTTCTAAGTTTGTCAGCACCATACCCAAGATCATGGGTTTCACCAAAGTGGTAAATGTCTAAGACCTGCATCACTTTGGGCTTTCCTACCACATCAAGCTGACACGCTGTGATATAACCGGAATACTGTCCAAAGCAGCATTAAACCCAACTCACTCGTTAACTTTAACAGAATTCCAGTTATATCAAGACATGACAGATTAATGTAGAAGGAAAATCTGAAGTGATGCAGGACATTTTACCACTTCGGTGAAACCAAAGAGCTGGCGCAGACAAACCTTTATCAGAGATTTGAACCCATGGGGGTAGGATTCCGGCACACCTAAGTGATGAACTATTGTATAGTGAATTTTGATGCAATATTCCAGCTATATGACAGCAGCCTTAAAATAATCCATTCTGGATCAGACAATCCAGTGATTGACATTGGCGGTAAAACGCGGATAAGTACAGATTATACTGGCAAACATTTTGATCTCTCATCTTGACAGTGTTGGCTAGTCATCATGGCACCCTTAATTAGCTATGCAGAGTTGCATCCCTTTGGTGTGCAAGGATTCTATAATCCTTGGATCATGTTGCTGGGGTTGCTGGGGACCTATATTCCTACCCAGAATCCCCCCACATGGACTCATACAACGACTTATTAGATGACTCATAAGATGGCTTAATTAACTTAATTGACTTCTCAAATTAAAAAACTTATTAAATGAAATATAAGATGACTTATTACATGAAATATCAGTTGACTTATTTAACGACCATGAAGACATATCAGCAGGGATTATCCTGGAAGTTTCACCCGTGAGAGAAAATCTCACCTGGTCCAAAAGCAAAGAGATTTTGGCGTGTGATGAGATTTTGCTAATTTTCAGAGATATCTTCTCACAGCAGAAAACTGTATTTGATTTTCGGTATTTGTGACTAGACTATATAGATGTATCCTCCGATATCCTATTTTCTATCATTAATATTCCCCTGTGAATTATTAAAAGATTAGCATGAATGAGTGACTTTGGTTTTACGCCACTTTTAGCAATATTCCAGCAATATCATGGTGGGGAACACCAGAAATTGTACCCATGTCGGGAATCGAACCAGGTCTTAGGTGTGACGAGCGAACGCTTCAACCACTGGCTACCCGACCGCCCCTTAGCATCAGTAGAAACAAAATATTACATAAGTACTTCAGGAAAAATTACACTAATATTTGTATTTCTGTTCATTGTCGACTTTATGGGGAATTATTCTCGTGGACAATTATAGATTGTTTAGGAGGCATGTTTACCACCGTCAGCTGTTCATTTCGTTGGCATGCAGGAGACAACAATCTGCTGTTATCAAATTTCAACAATGTGTCATAACTTAATATATTGAAAGTGATGACATGAAATAGGGAGTGTTGTAAATGGTATTCCAGTTTGTTGGCAAAAAATATATTATTTACATTCCAGTGCTTTATCAATTTTGCAGCGTTATTTCCGTCTGTAATGAGTTCCATACCAGAGATCGGGTCTCTGACCATATCAAAAGAAATCTTCTCAATATGGAGTTTTGAATTAATTAGAAGTGACAGTTCATTTACAATGACTATTGCTCCAGGTTCACCCTTTTAATTAGCAACAATTAAGTAATTTATTTCCTGCAGAAGGTGGCGTGTTTGCCATGTGCAGCTGCAAGAAAATGTTCACAAGTAACAGGAAGTTGAAAAGACAGTTGACATTCACGATATTTATGAATTACAATTGAATGATTAAGTCACAGTTTTAAATTTTTATGGTCAAATCTGGAGGCAAATGTATTGTAGCATATTCCAACAAATCTAAATCCAACTTGCTGTTTGGCCACTAAAAATAGTTCGAAATTCATAATTCACGTATGATGGTCATTTTGCACGAGGATATGTTCATGAAAAAAGTGCCATCCTTAAGACTAGGAGAATCTCATCTAAAATACGATTGTTTCTGATCTGAAAATTTGTGTATTCTTATGGAGAAAGAGTTGAATGTATATTTATTTAGGTTTTGTTGTCATTTAAAAATCGGAATTTGCTTGTGTTTTGAAACTTTACCCGTGATTGCCTTTTTTCTCTTGATTTCTGTACAGACGTACATTCATGTACGTCTTTGATTTCTGCTATTATTTGAGTTAGAAAAAATAAATTTAATTTTAGATCACAGAATAAGATTTTTGTGTGCTACCAAAGTGTTTATTGTAAAAACAAACACTCGCTTTGCCAATCAGGGATAAAAGATATGTTGCACATTCCACCATTGTCCCCTGATGCAAAGCTCCATGCAGTGACATAGGAATCGGCTTTGCACAGTAAGAGATAGCACGCAGTGTTGCGAGTATTCAAATTGCCGTTTCGATTGACAACTTTTGATGATTGAATTAACTACTGTGTAAGTTTTTCAGGTACGGTAGATAATTTTATTCAAGCAATGTGACATTTTTGATTTTTTTGTAGGTGAAAATGAGAGCTTCGATGCACATAAAACTTGATGCACACGATTTTCAATCGCACTGATTAAATGTTCATGCGATATCTATGAAAACTTTGCGAGAATATCGCCGAATCGCGGCCAAAGTCAATCCCTATATTAGATGACTTATTAAATGACACATAAAATGAAAAATGAGATGAGAATTGGTCTATCATCTGTATCTTATAAAAGAATAACAATGCTGCTTTTTCCCAGAATTCCTGCTGGGTAGCCATGGGTGGAGAACTGGAGTCGTCTTTCTCATCCGAATCACCATGGGGTTTGATATGACATTATTCTCATTCAAACAGGACGTAAACTTAGAGACTGTTCGCTACACACATCCTTACCCTACCAGGACACATGTTTGACACTGAATCCCCATTTCAGCCCCCTTACCAATCCCCAGTTACCATGACAACAAACCTCTACAGGGCACAGACTTGTTCTGATGGAGCTTGAATCAATTCAAGAACTGTATCATTAATTTTCTTCTAATTACAAATCTTCTTTCATAAACTTCGAAAAACGAACAAAATTAAACCTTTTATGTCTTATCATCAGTGTGACGAAACTTGTACACAAACACGAAGACAGATGAAAGTGATGCAATAATACTTTTGACTAGTGTAAATTAATAATGACTGTCACGTTTAGATCACGTTTTAGCTGTCATAGTCCCAGTGGAAATTTCCATGCCATATACTTCCATGGTCTCCATGGAAAACCCATTATCAGGCAGCTGGCCCGATATACAACAATATGTAACTCACTGACCTAGTACAAGTTCGCTATCTACTCCACCAGATCACAGTCAAAGTTTCGATCGAAAGTTTGATACAAAAAACTTCTTTCATACAACTCCTTCACACTGAAAAACACACAACAACTTTCAAAATATTCAAGATCTCAACACACAAAAACAGTGAGTGAGTGAGTGAGTATGGTTTTACGCCGCTTTTAGCAATATTCCAGCAATATCACGGCAGGGGTCACCAGAAATGGGCTTCACACATTGTACCCATGTCGGGAATCGAACCCGGGTCTTCGGCGTTAACCACTAGGCTACCCGACCGCCCCCACACAAAAACAAAAAGTCACATGCATTATTCTGATGTATTATAGTGAGTGAGTGAGTATGGTTTTACACCTCTTTTAGCAATATTCCAGTAATATCACGGCGGGGGACACTAGAAATGGGCTTTACACATTGTACCTGATGCATACTACTCTACACAATTTAATGTACTGACAAACGCTATGGGGTTATTGACACTGTAGAGGTTAACGGGGACGTCCTTATCAATGGCACCAACCCAGGCTTGAGGGATTCACCAGAGTTTTAAACATCTAAGACCTGCTTCTATTCAGATTTTCCTCTCAACACGATGCAACTGAAATACTGACCACAGTGGCGTTTAATCCACTATTACGTGATCATATTTATCATATTGTATGTCACTTTTCAAGCACCGTTAAACACAACTCACACACTCCTTAGCAATACTTGTATAATCTTAACCTTAAAAAAGAATGCATAGGTCACAAACTTGATCTACATCATAATCTCTTACAATATGAAACTAAACAATGAAACTTTAAGTTTTCAAATTTCCTAAGGAGTTGTCAGATGGACCAGGTCATATGCCCCCGAAATGGCCATTGTTTTCTGTGGAATATGATCCCCTGGTTTCTTTAAGTCTACGTGTCCATCACTCACCCAGGGAATGAATCTCTGCCCCGTATGTATTCAAATCAACCTGCATCTCTGGATGATGAGACCATCTCGGTGTTGTAGTGGATAGACCGTCTGTTTGGAAAGCAGTAGGTTGGCAGTTCGATACCCAGCCCAGTCAAACCAAAGATGTTTAATGAGGTACCTCTTGTTACCTGCCTGGAGCTCGGCATTAGGGGGATAAAACAAGGACTGGTCAGCTCGATGTTGGTATGATGTGTCTGATTGAGTATCCATGTTAAACTGTGGCATGGTATCTTATTTTCCAAGCCCAATAAAACCAGTCCTAACCAGTGCAAGCAGCCACAAACAGCCATTCACATACATAAGTGCAAAAGTCTTGTACAAGTAGTTAAACCCAACTTTACCACACCTCTGGCTCATAATTCTCTATTTGAAAACGTGAGTACTTACTGGGTGGGGGAGAACTTGTGTGGACTGAGAGTGGGACTTAGTGGAGGGGGATGGGGATTCAGTTGAGGGTGGGGCTTAGAAGAGAGGGGTGGGGACTGAGCTGGGGTGGGGACTTAGTGGAGGGGGTGGGGGGGGGGCTTAGTTGGGACTTAGTGGAGGGGTGGGGACATAGTGGAGTTGGAGACTTAGTGGGGACTTAGTAGGGTGGAGACTTAGTGGGGGGTGGGGACTTAGTGGAGGGTGGAGACTTAGTGGATGGGGGACTTAGTAGGGGGTGGAGACTTAGTGGGGGGTGGAGACTTAGTGGGGGCTGGAGATTTAGAAGGGGTGGAGACTTAGTGGAGGGTGGAGACTTAGTGGGGGTGGAGACTTAGTGGGCGGTGGAGACTTAGTGGGGGGTGGAGACTTAGTGGAGGGTGGAGACTTAGTGGAGGGGGGAGACTTAGTGGAGGGGGGACATAGTGGAGATGGACTTAGAGGAAGGGGGAGTTAGTGGAGGGTGGACTTAGTAGGGTTGAGACTTAGTGGAGTGGGGGGGGGGGGACTTAGAAGAGGGGGGGAGTCTTAGTGGAGACTTAGAGGGGGATGGAGACTTAGTGGAGGGTGGAGATTTAGTGGAGGATGGCGACTTAGTGGAGGGTGGAGATTTAGTGGAGGGTGGAAATTTAGTGGAGGGTGGAGACTTAGTGGGGGGTTGGAGACTTAGTGTGGGGTGGAGACTTAGTGGAGGGTAAAGACTTAGTGGACGGTGGAGACTAAGTGGGGGGGTGGAGACTCAGTGGGGGGTGGAGACTTAATGGGGGTGTAGACTTAGTGGAGGGTGGAGACTTAGTGGAGGGTGGAGACTTAGTTTGGGGTGGAGACTTAGTGGAGGGTGGAGACTTGGGGGGGGGGGGGGGGCGGAGACTCAGTGGAGGGGGGGGGGGGGGCTTAGTGGAGGATGGAGACTTAGTTGGGGCATAGTGGAGGTTGGAGACTTAGTGGGGGTGGAGACTTAGAGGGGGTGGAGACTTAGTTGGGACTTAGTGGAGGGTGGAGACTTAGTGGAGGGTGGAGACTTAGTGGGGTGGTGGAGACTTAGTGGGGGGTTGGAGACTTAGTGTGGGGTGGAGACTTAGTGGAGGGTGAAGACTTAGTGGACGGTGGAGACTTAATGGGGGGTGTAGACTTAGTGGAGGGTGGAGACTTAGTGGGGGGGTGGAGACTTAGTGGAGTGTGGAGACTTAGTTGGGGGTGGAGACTTAGTGGGGACTTAGTGGAGGGTGGAGACTTAGTGGAGGGTGGAGACTTAGTGGGGGGGTGGAGACTTAGTTGGGGGGGTGGAGACTCAGTGGAGGGGGGGGGGGGCTTAGTGGAGGATTGAGACTTAGTGGGGACTAAGTGGAGGGTGGAGCCTTAGTTGAGGGTGGAGACTTAGTGGAGGATGGAGACTTAGTGGGGGGTGGAGACTTAGTGGTGACTTAGTGGAGGGTGGAGACTTAGTGGAGGATGGAGACTTAGTGGGGGGTGGAGACTTAGTGGAGGGTGGAGTCTTAGTGGGGGATGGAGACTTAGTGGAGGGAGGAGACTTAGTGGGGACTAAGTGGAGGGTGGAGCCTTAGTTGAGGGTGGAGACTTAGTGGGGGGTGGAGACTTAGAAGGGTTAGGAGACTTAGTGGGGGATGGAGACTTAGTGGTGACTTAGTGGAGGGTAGAGACTTAGTGGAGGGTGGGGGCATAGTGGAGGGTGGAGACTTAGTGGGGGGGTGGAGACTCAGTGGAGGGGGGGCTTAGTGGAGGGGGGATGGAGACTTAGTGGAGGATGGAGACTTAGTGGGGGCATAGTGGAGGGTGGAGACTTAGTGGGGACTAAGTGGAGGGTGGAGCCTTAGTTGAGGGTGGAGACTTAGTGGAGGGTGGAGCCTTAGTGGGGGGTGGAGACTTAGTGGTGACTTAGTGGAGGGTGGAGACTAAGTGGAGGGTGGAGACTTAGTGGAGGATGGAGACTTTGTGGGGGGTGGAGACTTAGTGGAGGGTGGAGTCTTAGTGCGGGATGGAGACTTAGTGGAGGGTGGAGACTTAGTGGAGGGAGGAGACTTAGTGGGGACTAAGTGGAGGGTGGAGCCTTAGTTGAGGGTGGAGTCTTAGTGGGGGATGGAGACTTAGTGGAGGGTGGAGTCTTAGTGGGGGATGGAGACTTAGTGGAGGGTGGAGACTTAGTGGGGGGTGGAGACTTAGTGGGGGGGGTGGAGACTTAGTGGAGGGCTGGAGACTTAGTGGGGGGTGGAGACTTAGTAGGGACTTAGTGGGGGTGGAGACTTAGTGGAGGGTGGAGACTTAGTCGAGGCTGGAGACTTAGTGGTGACTTGGTGGAGGGGGGAGACTTAGTGGGGGGTGGAGACTTAGTGGGGGGTGGAGACTTAGTGGTGACTTAGTGGAGGGGGGAGATTTAGTGGAGGGGGGAGACTTAGTGGGGAGTTAGTGGAGGGTGGAGACTTAGTGGGGGGTGGAGACTTAGTGGGGACTTAGTGGAGGGTGGAGACTTAGTGGGGGGTGGAGACTTAGTGGAGGGTGGAGACTTAGTGGGGGGTGGAGACTTAGTGGTGACTTAGTGGAGGGTGGAGACTTAGTGGAGGGTGGAGACTTAGTGGGGGGTGGAGACTTAGTGGGGGGTGGAGACTTAGTGGAGCGTGGAGACTTAGTGGTGACTTAGTGGAGGGGGGAGACTTAGTGGTGGGTGGAGACTAAGGGGGGACTTAGTGGAGGGTGGAGACTTAGGGGGGGCATAGTGGAGGATGGAGACTCAGTGGAGGGGGGGTCTTAGTGGAGGGTGGAGACTTAGTGGGGGTGGAGACTTAGTGGGTGGGGGGTGGGGGTGGAGACTTACTAGGGTGGAGACTAAGGGGGGACTTAGTGGAGGGTGGAGACTTAGGGGGGGCATAGTGGAGGATGGAGACTTAGTAGGGTGGGGCTTAGTGGTAGTTTAGTGGAGGGGGACTTAGTTGAGGGTGGGGACTTAGTGGAGGGGGGGTGGGGGGGGGGGTTACTTATTGGAAAACTCCATGGTCTGGTACCTGTTTAAATCAAGATCTTGACTTTGAGAATAACTCAAGCCATAAGAACTTAGGCTTACTTTTCCCAAGTGATTTGATTTTGAAATTAATTTCAATATTAATTTCAGGTCCTTTTCTGAGGAAGTTTCCAAAAATGTGGCTCCCTGATTTCAAGTCGAGATAGCAGCTCAGTTTACCATTGGAACAACGCTTCAAACTAATGAGGACTGTCATATTGCCGGTACTGATGACACTTTAATGGGTTTGCAACATATTCAAAATGGTGCCAGAATAAATTGGTTTTCCAAAATGATAACAATTACAACTACCAATTACAAAGTCCAAATGTTTCATAAATGTTGATGACCTCGCATCTAACATCATGATACTCAATGTCCAAGTCATGGGCAACCTTCTGGTGCACCAGATAACACAAGGTAGGAAGGCAGACGCCAACCAATAGACTCACACGTCCTTGACCTTGGAGCTATCAGGAGATTTCCCTTGGGGGCATGGACACCATGGCAAGTGGGCAGGGACATATGGCACACTGGGGACCTTCTCAACACTTCTTTTAAACACATCGTTTAAACGTGACAGATTTCTGACCAATTCCATCATTCTGAGATCAATGACACAAAGCCATTGTTCCGAAAACGTGGTTCATCTAATTTTAATGAATGATACTAATCTATTCCAGTTGGTGCAATAAGTGTCTGGATGGTTCATGAGAGGTTCCCTTGCCGTGCCGGCAGGGCAAGCTATCTCTGGCGCAGGGAGTGATTGTGACCACCAACACCTGATCTGAAGTATGTTATAGTTTGAGACACAGGGTTCTAATTGACATAAGTCTGCTAGTCTAAGACTTGTAGGATTCTGGAAGAATAAATGACACTTTCTTGAGGTCCACCATGTTTACCATTATGCAGATGCCAACTCTGTAGCGCCTACTTTATGTGGACTTGTGAAAATAAAAATTAATTTCAAACCATGGCCACGCTGTCGGTCATACCGACCTCATCACTCCACTTCACGAACTGTCAAATAATCTCTTCAAAATGACAAGTAGCCCCATTTTATACATATATAAGTCTTTGAAATGAGAACCTTGACAAACCCCCTGGAAATGGTTCAGTGCTGTCAGACTTCCGGGAGGGGTACAGTGCTGTCAGACTTCCGGGAGGGGTACAGTGCTGTCAGACTTCCGGGAGGGGTACAGTGCTGTCAGACTTCCGGGAGGGGTACAGTGCTGTCAGACTTCCGGGAGGGGTACAGTGCTGTCAGACGTCCGGGAGGGGTACAGTGCTGTCAGACTTCCGGGAGGGGTACAGTGCTGTCAGACTTCCGGGAGGGGTACAGTGCTGTCAGACTACCGGGAGGGGTACAGTGCTGTCAGACTTCCGGGAGGCGTACAGTGCTGTCAGACTTCCAGGAGTGGTACAGTGCTGTCAGACTTCCGGGAGGGGTACAGTGCTGTCAGACTTCCGGGAGGGGTACAGTGCTGTTAGACTTCCAAGAATTGGTACAATGCTGTCAGACTTCCGAGATTGGTACAGTGCTGTCAGACTTCCGGGAGGGGTACAGTGCTGTCAGACTTCCAAGAATTGGTACAGTGCTGTCAGACTTCCGAGATTGGTACAGTGCTGTCAGACTTCCGGGAGGGGTACAGTGCTGTCAGACTTCCGGGAGGGGTACAGTGCTGTCAGACTTCCAAGAATTGGTACAGTGCTGTCAGACTTCCGAGATTGGTACAGTGCTGTCAGACTTCCGGGAGGGGTACAGTGCTGTCAGACTTCCGGGAGGGGTACAGTGCTGTCAGACTTCCAAGAATTGGTACAGTGCTGTCAGACTTCCTGGAATTGGTACAGTGCTGTCAAACTCCTGGAAATTGGTACAGTGCTGTCAAACTCCTGGGAATTGGTACAGTGCTGTCAAACTCCTGGGAATTGGTACAGTGCTGTCAAACTCCCGGGAATTGGTACAGTGCTGTCAAACTCCCGGGAATTGGTACAGTGCTGTCAAACTCCTTGGAATTGGTACAGTGCTGTCAAACTCCTGGGAATTGATACAGTGCTGCCAAACTCCCAGGAATTGGTACAGTGCTGTCAAACTCCCGGGAATTGGTACAGTGCTGTCAAACTCCCGGGAATGGGTACAGTGCTGTCAAACTCCTGGGAATTGGTACAGTGCTGCCAATCTTCCAGGAATTGGTACAGTGCTGTCAAACTCCCGGGAATTGGTACAGTGCTGCCAAACTTCCAGGAATTGGTACAGTGCTGTCAAACTCCCGGGAATTGGTACAGTGCTGTCAAACTCCTTGGAATGGGTACAGTGCTGTCAAACTCCTGGAAATTGTTACAGTGCTGTCAAACTCCCGGGAATTGGTACAGTGCTGTCAAACTCCTGGGAATGGATACAGTGCTGTCAAACTCCCGGGAATTGGTACAGTGCTGTCAAACTCCTGGGAATGGGTACAGTGATGTCAAACTCCTGGGAATTGGTACAGTGCTGTCAAACTCCCAGGAATTGGTACAGTGCTGTCAAACTCCCGGGAATTGGTACAGTGCTGTCAAACTCCCGGGAATTGGTACAGTGCTGTCAAACTCCAGGGAATTGGTACAGTGCTGTTAAACTCCTGGGAATTGGTACAGCGCTGTCAAACTCCTGGGAATTGGTACAGTGCTGTTAAACTCCTGGGAATTGGTACAGTGCTGTCAGACTACCGGGAGGGGTACAGTGCTGTCAGACTTCCGGGAGGCGTACAGTGCTGTCAGACTTCCAGGAGTGGTACAGTGCTGTCAGACTTCCGGGAGGGGTACAGTGCTGTCAGACTTCCGGGAGGGGTACAGTGCTGTCAGACTTCCAAGAATTGGTACAGTGCTGTCAGACTTCCGAGATTGGTACAGTGCTGTCAGACTTCCAGGAGGGGTACAGTGCTGTCAGACTTCCAAGAATTGGTACAGTGCTGTCAGACTTCCGAGATTGGTACAGTGCTGTCAGACTTCCGGGAGGGGTACAGTGCTGTCAGACTTCCGGGAGGGGTACAGTGCTGTCAGACTTCCAAGAATTGGTACAGTGCTGTCAGACTTCCGAGATTGGTACAGTGCTGTCAGACTTCCGGGAGGGGTACAGTGCTGTCAGACTTCCGGGAGGGGTACAGTGCTGTCAGACTTCCAAGAATTGGTACAGTGCTGTCAGACTTCCTGGAATTGGTACAGTGCTGTCAAACTCCTGGAAATTGGTACAGTGCTGTCAAACTCCTGGGAATTGGTACAGTGCTGTCAAACTCCTGGGAATTGGTACAGTGCTGTCAAACTCCCGGGAATTGGTACAGTGCTGTCAAACTCCCGGGAATTGGTACAGTGCTGTCAAACTCCTTGGAATTGGTACAGTGCTGTCAAACTCCTGGGAATTGATACAGTGCTGCCAAACTCCCAGGAATTGGTACAGTGCTGTCAAACTCCCGGGAATTGGTACAGTGCTGTCAAACTCCCGGGAATGGGTACAGTGCTGTCAAACTCCTGGGAATTGATACAGTGCTGTCAAACTCCTTGGAATGGGTACAGTGCTGTCAAACTCCTGGAAATTGGTACCGTGCTGTCAAACTCCCGGGAATTGGTACAGTGCTGTCAAACTCCTGGGAATGGATACAGTGCTGTCAAACTCCTGGGAATTGGTACAGTGCTGTCAAACTCCTGGAAATTGGTACAGTGCTGTCAAACTCCTGGGAATTGGTACAGTGCTGTCAAACTCCTGGGAATTGGTACAGTGCTGTCAAACTCCCGGGAATTGGTACAGTGCTGTCAAACTCCCGGGAATTGGTACAGTGCTGTCAAACTCCTTGGAATTGGTACAGTGCTGTCAAACTCCTGGGAATTGATACAGTGCTGCCAAACTCCCAGGAATTGGTACAGTGCTGTCAAACTCCCGGGAATTGGTACAGTGCTGTCAAACTCCTTGGAATGGGTACAGTGCTGTCAAACTCCTGGGAATTGATACAGTGCTGTCAAACTCCTTGGAATGGGTACAGTGCTGTCAAACTCCTGGAAATTGGTACAGTGCTGTCAAACTCCCGGGAATTGGTACAGTGCTGTCAAACTCCTGGGAATGGATACAGTGCTGTCAAACTCCCGGGAATTGGTACAGTGCTGTCAAACTCCTGGGAATTGGTACAGTGCTGTCAAACTCCCGGGAATTGGTACAGTGCTGTCAAACTCCCGGGAATTGGTACAGTGCTGTCAAACTCCTTGGAATTGGTACAGTGCTGTCAAACTCCTGGGAATTGATACAGTGCTGCCAAACTCCCGGGAATTGGTACAGTGCTGTCAAACTCCTGGGAATTGGTACAGTGCTGTCAAACTCCCGGGAATTGGTACAGTGCTGTCAAACTCCTTGGAATTGGTACAGTGCTGTCAAACTCCTGGGAATTGATACAGTGCTGCCAAACTCCCAGGAATTGGTACAGTGCTGTCAAACTCCCAGGAATTGGTACAGTGCTGTCAAACTCCCGGGAATGGGTACAGTGCTGTCAAACTCCTGGGAATTGATACAGTGCTGTCAAACTCCTTGGAATGGGTACAGTGCTGTCAAACTCCTGGAAATTGGTACAGTGCTGTCAAACTCCCGGGAATTGGTACAGTGCTGTCAAACTCCTGGGAATGGATACAGTGCTGTCAAACTCCTGGGAATTGGTACAGTGCTGTCAAACTCCTGGAAATTGGTACAGTGCTGTCAAACTCCTGGGAATTGGTACAGTGCTGTCAAACTCCCGGGAATTGGTACAGTGCTGTCAAACTCCCGGGAATTGGTACAGTGCTGTCAAACTCCTTGGAATTGGTACAGTGCTGTCAAACTCCTGGGAATTGATACAGTGCTGCCAAACTCCCAGGAATTGGTACAGTGCTGTCAAACTCCCGGGAATTGGTACAGTGCTGTCAAACTCCTTGGAATGGGTACAGTGCTGTCAAACTCCTGGGAATTGATACAGTGCTGTCAAACTCCTTGGAATGGGTACAGTGCTGTCAAACTCCTGGAAATTGGTACAGTGCTGTCAAACTCCCGGGAATTGGTACAGTGCTGTCAAACTCCTGGGAATGGATACAGTGCTGTCAAACTCCCGGGAATTGGTACAGTGCTGTCAAACTCCTGGGAATGGGTACAGTGATGTCAAACTCCTGGGAATTGGTACTGTGCTGTCAAACTCCCAGGAATTGGTACAGTGCTGTCAAACTCCCGGGAATTGGTACAGTGCTGTCAAACTCCCGGGAATTGGTACAGTGCTGTCAAACTCCTGGGAATTGGTACAGTGCTGTTAAACTCCTGGGAATTGGTACAGCGCTGTCAAACTCCTGGAAATTGGTACAGTGATGTCAAACTCCTTGGAATTGGTACAGTGCTGTCAAACTCCTGGGAATTGGTACTGTGCTGTCAAACTCCCAGGAATTGGTACAGAGCTGTCAAACTCCTGGGAATTGGTACAGTGCTGTCAAACTCCCGGGAATTGGTACAGTGCTGTCAAACTCCTGGGAATGGGTACAGTGATGTCAAACTCCTGGGAATTGGTACAGTGCTGTCAAACTCCTTGGAATGGGTACAGTGCTGTCAAACTC
Source organism: Haliotis rufescens (assembly GCF_023055435.1). Taxonomy (NCBI): domain Eukaryota; kingdom Metazoa; phylum Mollusca; class Gastropoda; order Lepetellida; family Haliotidae; genus Haliotis; species Haliotis rufescens. Next base: position 26,416,096 of record NW_025963835.1, on the reverse strand, counting down.
CTGGAAATTGGTACCGTGCTGTCAAACTCCCGGGAATTGGTACAGTGCTGTCAAACTCCTGGGAATGGATACAGTGCTGTCAAACTCCTGGGAATTGGTACAGTGCTGTCAAACTCCTGGAAATTGGTACAGTGCTGTCAAACTCCTGGGAATTGGTACAGTGCTGTCAAACTCCTGGGAATTGGTACAGTGCTGTCAAACTCCCGGGAATTGGTACAGTGCTGTCAAACTCCCGGGAATTGGTACAGTGCTGTCAAACTCCTTGGAATTGGTACAGTGCTGTCAAACTCCTGGGAATTGATACAGTGCTGCCAAACTCCCAGGAATTGGTACAGTGCTGTCAAACTCCCGGGAATTGGTACAGTGCTGTCAAACTCCTTGGAATGGGTACAGTGCTGTCAAACTCCTGGGAATTGATACAGTGCTGTCAAACTCCTTGGAATGGGTACAGTGCTGTCAAACTCCTGGAAATTGGTACAGTGCTGTCAAACTCCCGGGAATTGGTACAGTGCTGTCAAACTCCTGGGAATGGATACAGTGCTGTCAAACTCCCGGGAATTGGTACAGTGCTGTCAAACTCCTGGGAATTGGTACAGTGCTGTCAAACTCCCGGGAATTGGTACAGTGCTGTCAAACTCCCGGGAATTGGTACAGTGCTGTCAAACTCCTTGGAATTGGTACAGTGCTGTCAAACTCCTGGGAATTGATACAGTGCTGCCAAACTCCCGGGAATTGGTACAGTGCTGTCAAACTCCTGGGAATTGGTACAGTGCTGTCAAACTCCCGGGAATTGGTACAGTGCTGTCAAACTCCTTGGAATTGGTACAGTGCTGTCAAACTCCTGGGAATTGATACAGTGCTGCCAAACTCCCAGGAATTGGTACAGTGCTGTCAAACTCCCAGGAATTGGTACAGTGCTGTCAAACTCCCGGGAATGGGTACAGTGCTGTCAAACTCCTGGGAATTGATACAGTGCTGTCAAACTCCTTGGAATGGGTACAGTGCTGTCAAACTCCTGGAAATTGGTACAGTGCTGTCAAACTCCCGGGAATTGGTACAGTGCTGTCAAACTCCTGGGAATGGATACAGTGCTGTCAAACTCCTGGGAATTGGTACAGTGCTGTCAAACTCCTGGAAATTGGTACAGTGCTGTCAAACTCCTGGGAATTGGTACAGTGCTGTCAAACTCCCGGGAATTGGTACAGTGCTGTCAAACTCCCGGGAATTGGTACAGTGCTGTCAAACTCCTTGGAATTGGTACAGTGCTGTCAAACTCCTGGGAATTGATACAGTGCTGCCAAACTCCCAGGAATTGGTACAGTGCTGTCAAACTCCCGGGAATTGGTACAGTGCTGTCAAACTCCTTGGAATGGGTACAGTGCTGTCAAACTCCTGGGAATTGATACAGTGCTGTCAAACTCCTTGGAATGGGTACAGTGCTGTCAAACTCCTGGAAATTGGTACAGTGCTGTCAAACTCCCGGGAATTGGTACAGTGCTGTCAAACTCCTGGGAATGGATACAGTGCTGTCAAACTCCCGGGAATTGGTACAGTGCTGTCAAACTCCTGGGAATGGGTACAGTGATGTCAAACTCCTGGGAATTGGTACTGTGCTGTCAAACTCCCAGGAATTGGTACAGTGCTGTCAAACTCCCGGGAATTGGTACAGTGCTGTCAAACTCCCGGGAATTGGTACAGTGCTGTCAAACTCCTGGGAATTGGTACAGTGCTGTTAAACTCCTGGGAATTGGTACAGCGCTGTCAAACTCCTGGAAATTGGTACAGTGATGTCAAACTCCTTGGAATTGGTACAGTGCTGTCAAACTCCTGGGAATTGGTACTGTGCTGTCAAACTCCCAGGAATTGGTACAGAGCTGTCAAACTCCTGGGAATTGGTACAGTGCTGTCAAACTCCCGGGAATTGGTACAGTGCTGTCAAACTCCTGGGAATGGGTACAGTGATGTCAAACTCCTGGGAATTGGTACAGTGCTGTCAAACTCCTGGGAATTGATACAGTGCTGTCAAACTCCTGGGAATTGGTACAGTGCTGTCAAACTCCTGGGAATTGGTACAGTGCTGTCAGTCTCCCAGGAATTGGTACAGTGCTGTCAAACTCCCGGGAATTGGTACAGTGCTGTCAAACTCCTTGGAATTGGTACAGTGCTGTCAAACTCCTGGGAATTGATACAGTGCTGCCAAACTCCCAGGAATTGGTACAGTGCTGTCAAACTCCCGGGAATTGGTACAGTGCTGTCAAACTCCTGGGAATTGGTACAGTGCTGTCAAACTCCCGGGAATTGGTACAGTGCTGTCAAACTCCTTGGAATTGGTACAGTGCTGTCAAACTCCTGGGAATTGATACAGTGCTGCCAAACTCCCGGGAATTGGTACAGTGCTGTCAAACTCCCGGGAATTGGTACAGTGCTGTCAAACTCCCGGGAATGGGTACAGTGCTGTCAAACTCCTGGGAATTGATACAGTGCTGTCAAACTCCTTGGAATGGGTACAGTGCTGTCAAACTCCTGGAAATTGGTACAGTGCTGTCAAACTCCCGGGAATTGGTACAGTGCTGTCAAACTCCTGGGAATGGATACAGTGCTGTCAAACTCCCGGGAATTGGTACAGTGCTGTCAAACTCCTGGGAATGGGTACAGTGATGTCAAACTCCTGGGAATTGGTACTGTGCTGTCAAACTCCCAGGAATTGGTACAGTGCTGTCAAACTCCCGGGAATTGGTACAGTGCTGTCAAACTCCCGGGAATTGGTACAGTGCTGTCAAACTCCTGGGAATTGGTACAGTGCTGTTAAACTCCTGGGAATTGGTACAGCGCTGTCAAACTCCTGGAAATTGGTACAGTGATGTCAAACTCCTTGGAATTGGTACAGTGCTGTCAAACTCCTGGGAATTGGTACTGTGCTGTCAAACTCCCAGGAATTGGTACAGAGCTGTCAAACTCCTGGGAATTGGTACAGTGCTGTCAAACTCCCGGGAATTGGTACAGTGCTGTCAAACTCCTGGGAATGGGTACAGTGATGTCAAACTCCTGGGAATTGGTACAGTGCTGTCAAACTCCTGGGAATTGATACAGTGCTGTCAAACTCCTGGGAATTGGTACAGTGCTGTCAAACTCCTGGGAATTGGTACAGTGCTGTCAGTCTCCCAGGAATTGGTACAGTGCTGTCAAACTCCCGGGAATTGGTACAGTGCTGCCAAACTCCCGGGAATTGGTACAGTGCTGTCAAACTCCCGGGAATTGGTATGGTGATGCAGCAGTAGAAACTAACAATTTCAGTCCACATATAGCAAAACCCTTAAAAATGGCAGGTTTCCACTAGTCCTTATGATACCATAACTATTGGGCCGTTTGTCAAGGACTACAGGACTGGTGCCAATTCTAACACTGTGATGTAGATTAGTAAAAGTGATTAGTGATTCGTAAAAGCATGGATTGAAGATGATAATTTAACAAATACGTTTACGCAGTCCGTTTATCAAGCAGCCTCGTCAAACTTTCTTTAACTGATAACTGCACCATATTATTTAATCAGTTAAAAAGTGTATATGATGTGACCTCAAAAGAGGATCTTGACTTTTAATATGACTTCAGTATGAAAGCGTCATTTATACTTTATTAGATATTACATAATCATATATTCTCTAAATGTTTCAGAGTTGTATCATCTGCACCATCATGACCAAAGTTATACATCTCTTCCATCAAATAGTGAGTCATATCCCCCAATATCAGTCCCAAACACCTAAATCCCCAATATCAGTCCCAAACACCTTAATCCCCAAATATCACTCCCCAACACTTAAATCCCCCAATATCAGTCCCAAACACCTAAATCCCCCAATATCAGTCACAACATCCTCCCATATTGGTCCCAAACACCGAAATCCCTCAATATCAGTCCCAGACACCAAAATACCCCCATCTCAGTCCCAAACACGAAAACACCAAAAAAACAGGCCACTGCAATGACAAGCATTCAGGTCATTAGATGTTTGTTCTTCAAGAGGAGAAATGGTTCAGTGCTTATCTACTTACGGTGCTTAAAATGAGCTGTCCAGTACTATAACCTGCCAATACGTGGACCATCAAAGGCAGAACTGGAGCATCCACAAGAGAACAGCATAGTACTGCAGTAATACACCAACACAACACTGAATCATTGTTCATGTACACCACACATCTGTTGTATAGTCTCCATCATGGCAAATTGAATGTCAGTAATCTATTATTTGAGAGATATGAGGTTATTGATATATCATATCAAAGGTATTTTCCGAGTATGATGTCAATCTAAGGATCAATGTCTTAAACCATGTTTTCTGTTACCAAAATACTCCTAACCATCCAATAACTCACTCCACTCCACAAATCACACTGCAAATCTACAAATCACTCACCCACTCCACAAGTCATTCAGACACTTCACAAGTCATTCACATACTTCACAAGTCACTCAGCCACTCAACAAGTCATTCAGACACTTCACAAGTCACTCAGCCACTCCACAAGTCATTCAGACCCTCCACAAGTCACTCACCCACTTCAAAAGTCACTCACCCATTCCAAAAGTCACTCACCCACTTCAAAAGTCACTCATCCACTTCACAAGTTACTCACCCACTCCACAAATCACTCAGACGCTCCACAAGTCATTCAGACACTCCACAAGTCATTCAGACACTTCATTAGTCACTCAGCAACTTCACACATCACTCCGACACTTCACAAGTCACTCAGCCACTTCCCAAGTCACTCACCCACTTCAAAAGTCACTCACCCACTTCACAAGTTACTCACCCACTTCACAAGTTACTCACCCACTTCCCAAGTTACTCACCCACCTCCCAAGTTACTCACCCACTTCCCAAGTCACTCACCCACTTCAAAAGTCACTTCGACACTTCACAATTCACTCAGCCACTCCACAAGTCATTCAGACACTTCATTTGTCACTCAACCACTTCACACGTCACTCCGACACTTCACAAGTCACTCAGCCACTCCACAAGTCATTCAGATGCTCCACAAGTCATTCAGACACTTCATTAGTCACTCAGCCACTTCACATGTCACTCCGACACTTCACAATTCACTCAGCCACTCCACAAGTCATTCAGACACTTCACAAGTCACTCACCCACTTCACAAGTCACTCAGACCCTCCACAAGTCATTCAGACACTTCACAAGTCACTCAGCCACTTCACAAGTCACTCAGACGCTTCACAAGTAACTCAGACACTTCACAAGTCACTCAGCAACTCCATAAGTCACTCACCCACTCCACAAGTCACTCAGCGACTCCACAAGTCACTCAGACCCTCCACAAGTCACTCAGACACTTCACAAGTCACTTAGCCACTTCACAAGTCAATCCAATACTTCACAAGTCACTCACCCACTTCACGAGTCACTCACCCACTTCAGTGGCACATGACACATGATCCTGACAGTGTGATACCATGCATGACACATGATCCTGACAGTGTTAAACCATGCATGACACATGATCCTGACAGTGTTATACCATGCATGACACATGGTCCTGACAGTGTTAAACCATGCATGACACATGATCCTGACAGTGTTAAACCATGCATGACACATGATCCTGGCAATGTTAAACCATGCATGACACATGATCCTGGCAATGTTAAACCATGCATGACACATGATCCTGAAGGTGTTAAGCCATGCATGAAAAAACACCCTGACAGTGTTAAATCATACATGACACACCACCCTGACAGTGTTAAATCATGCATGACACACCACCCTGACAGTGTTAAATCACACATGACACACCACCCTGACAGAGTTGAATCACAAAACACACCACCCTGACAGTGTTAAATCACACATGACACACCACTCTGACAGAGTTGAATCACAAAACACACCACCCTGACAGTGTTATATCACACATGACACACCACCCTGACAATGTTATATCACACATGACACACCACCCTGACAGTGTTATATCACACATGACACACCACCCTGACCGTGTTAAATCACACGACACACTACCCTGACGGTGTTATATCACACATGACACACCACCCTGACAGTGTTAAATCACACATGACACACCACCCTGACAGTGTTATATCACACATGACACACCACCCTGACAGTGTTATATCACACATGACACACCACCCTGACAGTGTTATATCACACATGACACACCACCCTGACAGTGTTATATCACACATGACACACCACCCTGACAGTGTTATATCACACATGACACACCACCCTGACAGTGTTATATCACACATGACAGACCACCCTGACAGTGTTAAATCACACGACACAGCACCCTGACGGTGTTAAATCACACACGACACACCACCCTGACAGTGTTAAATCATGCATGACACACCACCCTGACAGTGTTAAATCACACATGACACATGATCCTGACAGTGTTAAATCACACATGACACACCACCCTGAGTGTTAAATCATGCATGACACACCACCCTGACAGTGTTAAAGCACACGACACACCACCCTGACAGTGTTATATCACACATGACACACTACCCTGACAGTGTTAAATCACACGACACACCACCCTGACAGTGTTAAATCACACATGACACACCACCCTGACAGTGTTAAATCACACGACACACCGCCCTGACAGTGTTAAATCACACGACACACCACCCTGACAGTGTTAAATCACACATGACACACCACTCTGACAGTGTTAAATCACACATGACACACCACCCTGAGTGTTAAATCATGCATGACACACCACCCTGACAGTGTTAAATCACACATGACACACCACCCTGACAGTGTTAAATCACACACGACACACCACCCTGACAGTGTTAAAGCACACATGACACAATCTTAGCAGTTTCTATCCATGGTATTCCCCTGATAGGTACCCCCCTCCCCCGTATCTCGATCTACCTCAAGTCATCATACGCATCATATCATCCCACCTAACTCACCATGGTCCCTGTCCGTCAGTCATACATCCTATATATCATCAAACATATCGCAGCACTGATACAGAATACAAAACATCACTTGCTTCATGCATTAAATCCTAAGACAATAAGTCAATATAACTGCAAATCAGTCCCATACTATCAAATATTTTCCTGATACAGAATACGAAACATCACTTGCTTCATGCATTAAACCCTAAGACAATAAGTCAATATCACTGCAAATCAGTCCCATACTATGAAATATTTTCCCAGCAGCTCGCACAATAACAATACATCTCAAATAATCGACTACATGTCCACAATGTATCATGGCATATTTTGTGACAAGCCCCGACAAAATCGTCAAAATTTCAATTCAATCATCTTCCATTCAATAAACTCGGTACTTACACATAAAGATCGAAATGGCCTTTGACCATTTGCTTTAAGAAATCAAGGTCCATTTTGGTGGAGCTGGGATGCAATTCCCTCGCAGGATGCAGAAAGGATGGAATGAAAGGATGATTGTTGATGATGCTGTGAGAAAATAGGACACTATAGAACCAAACCCGGCCTCATTCACAAATTTATGCTATGTTTAGTATGCTGAACAGTCACTGGTGGCACACTTTCAACACTAGGGCCATCGGTGCACATGACAGACTTATTATTGATTATTTGTCAGCAGTCTAGGGGTTAATCTGTGTAAGACCGGCTGCTCCTAGGCTACCACTAGGAAGTCTGGTAATGAAACATGAATAGTAGCATTGGCTGGCTTCTCTCGGCTGATGTGGAATTGTTCATTTTAGCCAAGGGAGGACAGGTTGTGGGACAGTTTATTACCCCTGCGGGAAGCTGCCTCAGTTATCAGTAAGGAAGGGTAGTGGTCGGTCTCACAGCCCATTAGTCTAACATCTAGTTTCTGAAATCTTATATTACACAATATCCTTCTTAACTCTAAAAATAAAAAAATTTACCTAGGCTGATTTCAGAATAGAGCTGTGGATTAGAGCTAGTTTGAGCTGGCTAGACTTGCTTTTGTATGCATTTCTAGATTTTGTTTTTTCATAAAATAAATATATTCCACGGTCATGGTGCAGGACTACCCATTAGTCTAACATCTAGTCTCTGAAATGATCATATCTTACAGAATAAATAGTTGTTAAATTATCTTAATAAAACGATAATAAAAAGGAGCCCAGAGAATCTCTTCCTGATACTGCAGTATCTAGACTTGCCAAACATTATGGACTTGCATGGGCTGCATTGAATAGGGTCTGTATGAAAGACTAACAGCCCATGTACAATATTATTTTTCCTTCCGCCCAGCCATTGTAATGCTATAGCCCTAAATTAAGCAAGTCTAAATTTTCCCAATCTAACTTGGGCTCTTTTTCAATTCAAATACAGTCGTTTCTATCAAATTTATATACTTTTCAGAGACCTTATGATAGTCTAGGAAGGCTAGATGCACTGTGGATTTTTCTGACATCTGACTGAAATGCATGGAATGTTTGGAATTGATATTATCTGTAATTCTGTCTGTAGAAAAGCTGGTGTGATCACGTTCACCATGTGAGATACATGTGTGTAATGTAAATATTATACAAAAAATGACATCAATAAATGTGACAGGGATTTGTTGAAACACAAGAACAGCAGAAATATCACACCAGCTCATATACACTCATCTGATAAAATGTTCATCTTGCCATGAAATCGCTGATGTTTCTATATCATTCATTGTAGCAAAAACACTTTTCTTATCTACAGTTTTTAAAATAATTTGACGAAATATTTGACAGCAGTGTACCAGGTGAGCTATAGTTGAGGTCAGCCTACCCATCTTCCTAAATCAGAGACATTATACAGTTGCTTTTCCAACATCATCACCATCGGTAAGTTACCTTTAAGTTTAACATCATTTAACATATTTTAGACTTTCACAGGAAGAAAATGAGTGCTAGATGTATTGAGTCAGCTTCTTTTGTCATAGTCAAGTCCCTTCATAACTAAATCTCCACACATCTGTTCTATGTTTGATTTTACGCCGCTTTTAGCAATATTCCAGCAATATCACAGCAGGGGACACCAGAAATGGGCTTCACAGATCATACCCATGTCGGGAATCGAACCCAGGTCTTCGGTGTGACGAGCGAACACTTTAACTGTTCTACCTTAGACCACACAAAGCAGAGTAGGTCAGTATTCGTCTATTGTCATGTTGTACACCATGTACACTGATACATGTTTTTTTAATGGCCTGACTGATTCCTTTTGTTCAGCCATTTTTTTCAGTTAATCAGACAGCAAACGATAATCTACGAGAAATATTATTTACATCTATCAAGACATAAACGTTTAAGTTTACATGAAATGTGTATGTATTTCATGACACATTTATTTATCTTACCTCCAGTGAGAATGTTGAGATCTGTTTGGTTCATGTGATCTTGATAAAATACTTTGTCTCCCGCCTGGGAAGGAAATAAATTACTGAGTTGGAGAATAATATCCCTTATACCCACCATGAAAAAGACAGGCTGCACACAGATTTTGTAGTGGGAGAATAAATTCCTTACACCCCGCTTCGAAACAAAAAGCCGCACATTGTTTATGAGTAAAAAAAAGTCACGCGACACGGACAAGTCAACCTCAGATCAATGAAACAGCTGTTTTTTTATTAAATTAACATTTTTTAATGAAGGCAGATTGAAACATGTTGGCCAGATAAATTCGTTTAAAGCAGTATCACTCGGGGAATATATGATGTATGCTGCTACAACTCAAAGTATTTACCCAAATTCACCAAATAAACAAAAAAAATGAATAAGGTATTACTATTTCTTATCAGCATGAGGTATAACACACAGACTGAATCTGCTGAAAGGGCTCAGAAATGTATAACTAAATGAGTGAGTGAGTGAGTGAGTGGGTTAGTTGGGTTTAACGCCGCTTTTAATAGTATTCCAGTTATATCATGGCGTGTCAGCTCAATGTGGGAGGAAAGCCCGAAGTGATGCAGGTCTAAGACGTTTACCACTTCGGTGAAACCCACGAGCACGGGTATGGTGCTGACAAACCTAGAAACATAATCTGGGCAAACCGGGATTCGAACACACAATCATAGGTTTCTGGCGTGCCCAAGGGACGCGACTCTGTATATAACTAAATGAAAGGATGACAATATTCTTCTTCCTATCTGCCGAGTCTGTTCATAGATTTACCATATTGCCATGGGAAGGGAAGTAACGCTTTCAAGGTCATTCGATGAAACAGTCCATGCAACAACTACAGTGTGAGTGAGTGAGTGAGTATGGTTTTACGCCACATTTAGCAATATTCCAGCAATATCACAATGGGGGTCACCAGAAATGGGCTGTTATAGCTACGACTTTTGAAAAGAAAGGTTTTGAAAGAGATGGTGCTTTGGAATGAAGGTTTTAGAAAAACATGTTATTGATATTTCAAACTTACTATGTGTATCTACATGTATATTCTTATATGTTTGCTTGAATGAATGTCCTATGATATTGTATGTGAGGGTCGATCAGTTTGTCTGTCAACAATCATGACGGGAATCTATAGTTTATTCACATTTATAATTTACTTTTTTAAGCTTGAAAGCTTTCATTAATCAGAGTGAGTGAGTGAGTTGGGTTTAATGCCGCTTTTAACAGTATTCCAGTTATATCGCGGCATGTCAGCTTAATGTGGGAGGAAAGCCTGAAGTGATGCAGGTCTCAGACGTTTACCACTTTGGTGAAACCCACGAGCACGGGTATGGTGTTGACTAAAGCTAGAAACATAATCGGGGCGAACCGGGATTCAAACCCACAATCATAGGTTTCTGGTGTGCCCAAGGGACGCAACTCTGCACAGTGAATCGCGGCGCCTTAAAGGCTGGGCCACCTGTGCCCCCGATCTGGGTTAGAACTTGTCTTCAAGGACCTATGCTCGTAAGAGGAGACTAACAGGATCAGGTTGTCAGACTCGCTGACTTGGTTTATGCATGTCATCGTATCCTAATTGCGTAGATTGATGCTCATGATGTCAATCACTGGACTGACGACCATTGTGTCTGTTTTACTTGCTGACACAACAAAGTTGAGCAACAGCTTCAATCAAGCTTCAGTGAAGTAAATGTATTAATAAGAATAAATATGATTGTTGTAACACAAACTGATCGACTCTCACACAAAATGTCACAGGACATTAATGTAAATATCTAAAGATATGCATGTAGGTAAATGTAGCAAGTTTAAAATATTCAGAAATGATTTTCAAAAACCATCTTAAACCACAAATGCATGATCTCTTTCTAAAACTTAATAATCACACATTCTTACCATGATCTAAACAGATCACATTTTTTTTTGCTCTTACATGGTGTTGTTTTTTGGAAGGTTCAAATCCGCGAAGTAAGTTTTAAAACTGTACCCAGGTGTAATTGGTATATCTACAATGCAGAGAATCCATCTTGAGAATTCCCTGTCAAAAATGGTGAAAAAGAAAATATTTTATCAGTTGTTTCACATGCACATATGCTGACAAACCTAGAAACATAATGAGGGTGAACCGGGATTCAAACCCACAATCATAGGTAAATCTCATGAAGGTCACATCACAGGGCGTTCTAAGAGGAGTGAGTGTGTATGGTTTTACGCTGCTTTTAGCAATATTCCAGCAATATCACGGCAGGGGACACCAGAAATGGGCTTCACACATTGTACCCATATCAGGAATTGCACCCGGGTTTTCAGCGTGACCAGCTAACGCTTTAACTACTAGGCTACCCGACCGCCCCGTTCTAAGAGGAAGGGTGGTGGGCCGGTTCCAAATGTTTTACAAATTTAATGATGATATATAAACATATACATATAGAACGCGATGCATTGAACCATTTAATACATTGTTAGATCCCTAATGAGTGAGTGAGTTGGAGTTAACGCCACTCTGACAGGTCCTGGATGCGTACTACCTTTGTTAAACCAACGAGAACAGGTGTGGTACTGATATACCTAGAAACATAATCTGTGCGAATGTGGGGTTCAAATCCATTGATCCATTATTATACGCACAGCACTTGCAGCACCTTAAACAACGTGGCCCGTACTGGACAAGAAAATGAAAATACATAATGTTTTTAAAACTCATTCTGAGTAAGTGAGTTGGAATTAATGCCACCTTCCCAGTATTCCAGTCATATCATGGCGTGTCAGCGAGGAAGTGATGCAGGTCTCAGAGTTTACCACGTTGTCTTCATCTACGTGAAACAGGTTATTCTTTCTAGCTAGCTTAGTGGTTAAAGCGTTCGCTCGTCACACCAACGACCCGCGTTCAATTCCTCACACAGGTCCAATGTGTGAAGTCCATTTCCATTTTGTATTTGAGAAGCTCAAGTCCAATATTTTTTTTCAGTGTTTACGTGGATACATTCGAATAGGTGTGGCATCGACAATGTGTCATCTTCCCGAGGCAAGGGAGTTAACTGGCTATATAAAAAGTCAGTTAACTCCCTTGCTTCAGGAAGATGGCGATGTGTAATCTTTGTTTGTTTGTTTAACGCTGCACTCAGCAGCTAAGAGGCAGGAAGAGTGAGTGAGTTGGGTTTAACACCGCTTTTAACATTATTCCGTTTTATCACAGGGTGTCAGCTTAATGTGGGAGGAAAGACCAAAGTGATGCAAGTCTCAGATGTTTACCACTTCAGTGAAACCCACGAGCACGCTGACAAACCTAGAAACATAATCAGGTGAACAGGGATTCGAACCTACAATCACAGGTGTCTGGCATGTCCAAGGGATGCAACTCTGCACAGGGAATTATAGTTACCATTGTTAATAATTCAAAGAATACTACCTCAGAACCAATACCACCCACCTCCTCAGTATTTTGATTCTAGTTTGCTGATGTTGGAGTAAGTGAGTGAGGTTTTACACTGCTTTTAGCAATATTCCAGCAATATCATGGCAGGGGACACCAGAAATGGGCTTCACACTGTACCAATGTGGGGAATCAAACCTCGGTTTTCAGCGTGACGAGCGAACGCTTTAACCACTAGGCTACCCCACCGCCCCCACTACCCTAAGAGAACCAGTAGGACACTGTAATGAAAGAGCTGCAAGAACTTAGAGTCAATCTCAAGAAGAACAAAGCTGCTGGTTCAGGCAGAAAACGAAATGACAACATCGTATATGGTGGACCATGTCTAATGCTTCTGTTCAGGAAGTTATACAATATCATTTTAGGAAGAGGATATATAACACCATTCAAACTTAGTGTCATCAAACCGATTCATAAGGTGAAAACAAACCCCAGAAATTATAATCCTTCTTCCTGTTGGAAAAGCTGGTTAAAAAAAGGCTTACCAAATGGATCCATCTGAGCAACATCAGCCTAAAAAAATTCTCAGCAACAAGGATGTCAACCTCGAACAGGATCCATCACAGCCTTCAACCTGACAGAATCAGTTAATGACAACCTAGAACTCGGAAATCATGTGTATAGTGCATTTCTAGATAAGAAACAATCGTTTGATACTGTTTGGCAAAATGGATTGGTCCTAAATCTACATATAGTTTCGAATCTGTGGGATTTTCATGGCGACTACTTGTCAATGCATAGAGCAATCTTACTGGTGTTATTGCAGCAAGTGGCTCCCATCTTCCCAAAAAATGGTGTCAGACAAGGGGGGAGTCCTCTTCATGTTTATATACCAAGTACTCACAGCTGAACTTTTGAATCTCCTCGACTCCTCAAACCTTGGAATCGAGATTACAAATATCAACCTTGGAAATCCAACTCTAGCTGACTATCTCACACTGCCAGCATTCGCATCGAACAGTCTTCAAGGACTTCTTGAAATATTGACGACATATACAGTGAAATGGAGCTATGAGATAAACCCTTCCAAATGTAAAGTTATCATCCGCTGATCAGTATCTGCCGACTTCCCAGAATCGTCTGGATAACAGGCGGGAAGATTACCATCAAGCACTTCATACTTCAGACATCAAGGGCACCAAGAATCAAAACCCACAGATTCAGAGGCAGAAGTTTGCAGAAAAACAAAAACACATTTTAACGCATTGATGGTATATGTATGAAACCAAGGGAGATAACCCTCTAATCTCAGTGAGTGTGTGAGTGAGTGAGTTGGGTTTAACGCCGCTTTTAACAGTATTCCAGTTACCGTATTCGACGTAATAAGCGCCCCGCTCTAATAAGCGCCCACGGCGATATTTGCTAATATTTTGGCTAGTGTACAATCCCGCTTGGCACCCCTTCCGATTGATCAATGTACACAAGACTTATTTTTTCGCGTATAATACGCACTCGTGTGCTATATGCACCCTTAATTATCGGCATTTAAACTCAGGAAAAATATATCTGTCGTACATAAACATTTCAGGCTGTCAGCATAAACCAGGAAATTTATCTTTCAACTGTTTTTTTCTCACCAAAGTAATATTCTAATAAGGGCCCCCTATTTCTAATGTTGAGAGCGCCCTGAGCGCTTATTACGTCGAATACGGTATATCGTGGCGTGTCAGCTTAATGTGGGAGGAAAGCCCGAAGTGATGCAGGTCTCAGACGTTTACCACTTCGGTGAAACCCACGAGCACGGGTATGGTGCTGACAAACCTAGAAACATAATCTGGGCGAACCGGGATTCGAACCCACAATCATAGGTTTCTGGCGTGCCCAAGGGAAGCAACTCTGCACAGCGAATTGCGGCGCCTTAGACGACTGGGCCACCCGTGCCCCCTAATCTCAGTGAGTACCATCTGGGCAGTGTTACCTTGTATGACGTATGGTTACATTTGTTTGTTTGTTGTTTTACGCCGCACTCAGCAATATTCCAGCTGTATGACAGCGGTCTGTAAATAATCGAGTCTGGACCAGACAATCCAGTGATTGACATCATGAGCATCGATCCATGCAATTGGGATACGATGACATGCATCAACTAAGTCAGCAAACCTGACCACCTGACATGGATTCGTCGCGAGCTATCATTCATTCTAGAGTAAGTATTCGAAACTTGGTTAGTTGACGAAGTATAGTATTCGAAACTTGGTAAGTTGATGACGTATAGTATTCGAAACTTGGTAAGTTGACGAAGTTTAGTACTCGAAACTTGGTAAGTTGATGACGTAAGGGTGTGATAGCAGTTGAGGCGACAGTTGTACTATGGCGATGGTGTAGTTAAGACCGTTTTGATTGATACGTAGTGTTTGTTGAGTTTGCGGCAAATCTTTGTTGTCAACAAGTGAGCATAATGACAGGCAGAGATACAACAAATGGTGCTGTGACCTTGTCCCTGCTATGAGGTTTTCCTTGTACGACCTTGTGCCTGCTATGAGGTTTTCCTTGTACAACCTTGTCCCTGCTGTGAGGTTTTCCTTGTACGACCTCGTCCTTGCTATGAGGTTTTCCTTGTACGACAGCGTCCTTGCTATGAGGTTTTCCTAGTTTGACCTCGTCCCTGCTATGAGGTTTTCCTAGTACGACCTCGTCCTTGCTATGAGGTTTTCCTAGTTTGACCTCGTCCCTGCTATGAGGTTTTCCTAGTACGACCTCGTCCCTGCTGTGAGGTTTTCCTTGTACGACAGCGTCCTTGCTATGAGGTTTTCCTAGTTTGACCTCGTCCCTGCTATGAGGTTTTCCTTGTACGACCTCGTGCCTGCTGTGACGTTTTCCTTGTACGACAGCGTCCTTGCTATGAGGTTTTCCTAGTTTGACCTCGTCCCTGCTGTGAGGTTTTCCTTGTACGACAGCGTCCTTGTTATGAGGTTTTCCTAGTTTGACCTCGTGCCTGCTGTGAGGTTTTCCTAGTACGACCTCGTCCCTGCTGTGAGGTTTTCCTTGTACGACAGCGTCCTTGTTATGAGGTTTTCCTAGTTTGACCTCGTCCCTGCTATGAGGTTTTCCTTGTACGACCTCGTGCCTGCTATGAGGTTTTCCTAGTACGACCTCGTCCCTGCTGTGAGGTTTTCCTTGTAGGACAGCGTCCTTGTTATGAGGTTTTCCTAGTTTGACCTCGTGCCTGCTGTGAGGTTTTCCTAGTAAGACCTCGTCCCTGCTGTGAGGTTTTTCTTGTACGACCTCATGCCTGCTATGAGGTTTTCCTACTTTGACCTCATCCCTGCTATAAGGTTTTCCTAGTATGACCTCGTGCCTGCTATGAGGTTTTCCTTGAAAGACCTCGCCTTGCTGTGAGGTTTTCCTGGTTCAACCTTGTCCCTGCTGTGAGGTTTTCCTTGTACGACCTCGTGCCTGCTATAAGGTTTTCCTAGTACAACCTTGCCCCTGCTATTGAGGTTTTCCTAGTACGACCTCCTCCCTGCTATGAGATTTTCCTAGTACCAATTCAACTCTGCTATGAGGTTTTCCTAGTACGACCTCCTCCCTGCTATAAGGTTTTCCTAGTACGACCTCATGCCTGCTATAAGGTTTTCCTAGTACGACCTCGTGCCTGCTATAAGGTTTTCCTAGTACGACCTCCTCCCTGCTATAAGGTTTTCCTAGTACGACCTCGTCCCTGCTATAAGGTTTTCCTAGTACGACCTCGTCCCTGCTATAAGGTTTTCCTAGTACGACCTCATGCCTGCTATAAGGTTTTCCTAATACGACCTCGTGCCTGCTATAAGGTTTTCCTAGTACGACCTCGTTCCTGCTATAAGGTTTTCCTAGTACGACCTCCTCCCTGCTATAAGGTTTTCCTAGTACGACCTCGTGCCTGCTATAAGGTTTTCCTAGTACGACCTCCTCCCTGCTATAAGGTTTTCCTAGTACGACCTCGTCCCTGCTATGAGGTTTTCCTAGTACGACCTCGTCCCTGCTATAAGGTTTTCCTAGTACGACCTCGTCCCTGCTATAAGGTTTTCCTAGTACGACCTCCTCCATGCTATAAGGTTTTCCTAGTACGACCTCGTGCCTGCTATAAGGTTTTCCTAGTACGACCTCGTGCCTGCTATAAGGTTTTCCTAATACGACCTCGTGCCTGCTATAAGGTTTTCCTAGTACGACCTCGTTCCTGCTATAAGGTTTTCCTAGTACGACCTCCTTCCTGCTATAAGGTTTTCCTAGTACGACCTCGTGCCTGCTATAAGGTTTTCCTAGTACGACCTCCTCCCTGCTATAAGGTTTTCCTAGTACGACCTCGTCCCTGCTATGAGGTTTTCCTAGTACGACCTCGTCCCTGCTATAAGGTTTTCCTAGTACGACCTCGTCCCTGCTATAAGGTTTTCCTAGTACGACCTCCTCCCTGCTATAAGGTTTTCCTAGTACGACCTCGTCCCTGCTATGAGGTTTTCCTAGTACGACCTCGTCCCTGCTATAAGGTTTTCCTAGTACGACCTCGTCCCTGCTATAAGGTTTTCCTAGTACGACCTCCTCCCTGCTATAAGGTTTTCCTAGTACGACCTCGTCCCTGCCATGAGGTTTTCCTTGTAAGAAGAAGTGTGGATGTAGAGTTCAAGCATACAATGTTCTAACATCAAAGAAAAAGATTGAAACCTTTTCATTATGGATGACCGGAAGCAAACCCAGAACTTCCCAATCAGTAGTCAGGCACTCTTACCATTAAGCCACAGAACTGGTTGAAGATGGGTGGTGCATCAGAAGGTACCGTGTTTACAGCATAACTATTTCCTTGCCAGATATATTTTACAAGCCTCTCTTTTGACTGCCATAACACACCATTATACATAATATTAAATGAATAAATTTTGTTCCTCCTCAGTTTTAGTTGAAATTGGAAACCCTGAGCTGAATGGGCCACCCAATCTTCCTGAGGCAGGTGTCCACTAGCCTATATCAAATCCTAGTTTCTACCCTTGACACATCAATGAAATGAAAACATGATATCCAATCAGATCGCTATTCTTATCTCGTATAATTTCACAAAGATGATGACTACCATAGGCGACGACCTAGAAGAGAACAAAAACATTCGCGATTTCATCCACGACACAAAAACACAGGCAATCGTTGAGGGGGAGGGGGTTATTTGATGAAAAAGACATAATCGTGTCAACAAAGACAGGCAGGTAAATCACTTTTATACGAAGGTGTACAAGTCATGGATGTTGATTTAGTGAACCGTTCCCAGGACTATTGATATGTGCGATAGTCCAATCATATTTAGCACAGGAAAGTGGGCTTGATGTTGCAAAGTTGGAAACAAGACTTTGATAAAAAGGCTAGTTGAAACATGTTAAAAGGATACAATGTTAGTAGATCTGACTTCTCAACTATCTCACAAGTTCAGCTCCCTGATCACAAACGGAGTAAACATTGTGCACATTGTACTCCGCCCCTCAGTTCTCATTGTCAATGGGGCGGTTGGGTAGCCTAGTAGTTAAAGCGTTCGCTCGTCACGCTGAAGACCCGGGTTCGATTCCCGAAATGGGTACAATGTGTGAAGCCCATTTCAGGTGTCCCCCGCCGTGATGTTGCTGGAATATTGCTAAAAGCGGCGTAAAACCATACTCACTCACTCACTCTCATTGTCAATAGTGTCGTGGCAAATGGTGGAATGAATATCCGCAGAGAAACGACCAGGTTCTGAATTAAGGGTTATGACCAGGGTACCCCAGGTCGTTGTCGGCACGGTACTAAAGATATGTACCCCTGGTAAGTTACTGTTTACAGAAATGTACCCCAGCCAAAATAAGAATACAGAAAGGTACCCTAGGATTTAGGGCTGAGATGGATAACTCTTGGACTCTGGAGACTGCCTCTGTGGTCTAGTGGTAGAGCGTCCGCCCAAAGAGCGGAAGGTCCGGGGTTTGATCCCTGGCCGCGTCATACCAAAAGATGTTAAAAGATGGTACTTGTTGTTACCCTGTCTGGCACTGGGCATTAAGGGGCTAAAACAAGGACTGGTCGGCTCGGGAAGAAGGGGCCAACCATGACAACCCCCCCACGCCCCTCCTCCTCCGAATAACACATAACAAACAGCGGCCACGGCAGGATGCTGCAAACATTCTGTGTGAACAAAACCCAGATGTATGAAACCATGTGCATCTTTAACTACAACTGAAATAAATGTATTTCAAGGCAATAGTTCTGATGAACATCTGGCACCTAAAAACAAGGCTTAGCTTAAAACAGATATTGGTTGAGTTACCATGCCAACATAGAGTATACAGCTTCAGAGAACCTGGGCAATAACCAACTTGAAAATCTCATTATATCGGAGTTTACTATTCATCACATTCATTTTATCAAACTGGGTATCTAATGCATAAATTTTAATAATAATGCAGGCATCAGGCACACTTTCTGCATGGAATTATAGGATTTACAAGTTGACAATTATTGTTTCCGGAGTTGCATGTGTTCTGTCTAGTGTACACTAATACACATTATGACCCACTAAACACTGACATTTCACACTGCACATGAAACCTACTTAAAAAATGGCAAATATACTACAAAAAAACATCACACATGATAGATTAACTATAGTAATACGAAAGAATTGGGTGGTCGTTAACCAACTTGTTTTTATAGAAGTATGATTACTAAATATTGATAAAAGTATGATATTGCTTTTCAGGTGTAACTTTCATTATTTTTGGTCTTGTCAAGTGTCAACATTTGGTGCATAATTATATAGAATCAATACAGCCGATAGGCACTGTAGCTCGCATGTGTTTCCTGAAATATTGATATATTATCAGGTAACACATCATGACATAGGTATTGTTGATATATATATATATTTTTGTAACACATAGGAATTATTACATGAAGTAGGTGAGGCGAAATGAGGTTTAACGTTGTGTCCAAGATTATTGCACTTATATGGCGACGTGCGTGTGTGTGTGAGAGAGAGAGAGAGAGAGAGAGAGAGAGAGAGAGAGAGAGAGAGAGAGAGAGAGAGAGACGCAGTATACTGACTCCAAGCCAACCAGTCCTTGTTTTAGCCCCTTAATGCCTAGTGCCAGACAGGGTAACAACAAGTACCATCTTTTAACATCTTTTGGTATGACGCGGCCAGGGATCAAACCCCGGACCTTCCGCTCTTTGGGCGGACGCTCTACCACTAGACCACAGAGGCAGTCTCCAGAGTCCAAGAGTTATCCATCTCAGCCCTAAATCCTAGGGTACCTTTCTGTATTCTTATTTTGGCTGGGGTACATTTCTGTAAACAGTAACTTACCAGGGGTACATATCTTTAGTACCGTGCCGACAACGACCTGGGGTACCCTGGTCATAACCCTTAATTCAGAACCTGGTCGTTTCTCTGCGGATATTCATTCCACCATTTGCCACGACACTATTGACAATGAGAGTGAGTGAGTGAGTATGGTTTTACGCCGCTTTTAGCAATATTCCAGCAACATCACGGCGGGGGACACCTGAAATGGGCTTCACACATTGTACCCATTTCGGGAATCGAACCCGGGTCTTCAGCGTGACGAGCGAACGCTTTAACTACTAGGCTACCCAACCGCCCCATTGACAATAAGATCTGAGGGGCGGAGTACAATGTGCACAATGTTTACTCCGTTTGTGATCGGGGAGCTGAACTTGTGAGATAGTTGAGAAGTCAGATCTACTAACATTGTATCCTTTAACATGTTTCAACAAATCAAGATCTGAAGTGGGGTGAAATGTATGTGAAATGCACAGGACAGCGCAGCAAGAGAGGAATGATCAGTTGAGGTACCCAAAAACATATCCATCAAAGGATTAACCGAAAATATGTTGATTGATTAATCACTGTTATCTTGCACAGAGGATTTGTCAAAAGTAAGTGTTTATATGTGTAGGTTTACTAAAGCAGTGGGAATACATCCGCATCTGGGTGTGAAGTGCTTACGTAACAACAACATACTTTCTTTAAAGGATTCAATAATACATTGATTGATTGCTCATTGTTATCTAACTCAATGGATTTTTTCAAAGAAGTGTGGACATCATGAAAAAAGTTGTCACGTGTTCTATCTCAGCTGACCAATAAGACTTGACGCCTATGTGAAACAAACTTGCGTGATCAGTTGAGAAACGAACACGAATAATAACATCCCGAAATGCTATATATATTTTAAAATGATAGATTGTTACAAAGACAAGTGACAAGTTTCTTTGTACAGCTCCAGATGTATGGCTAATTGTTCCTTTATGTGGATATTGACTGATACATTCCTCAATCAAGGTAACTGCCTAATATTATACATATAATTTTGGTCGGTTGTAATTATGATACCTGCATTTTGTTTTCAGTCATCTGCTATAGCACTGACCAGAATCATTCTTGTTCCTCTATGTTATTGTTGGGAAGTTCTTTGATGCAAGACAGACAAGTGAGACAAAACTAAGTCCTTGTTTTCACAAAACTTTTTGTTTGGAGGTGTGTATATGTTACAGTCAATGTCTAAAATGTGATTCACTTAGGCAATTTATGAAATGTCTAATAAATATTTATGTCATTTTACAAAATTGGAATTCATTATCATTATAAAACATACGGACAGATTTTGTCACTTTGTAAATCAACTGAATATTTAGGCGATTTATAACTTGCCAAAGTGAAAAGTTTAGTTATATTACAAACTGACTGTAACATATGCACACAATAAAATAACATATACGCAGGTGAAATATTTAGTTTCTGTTACAAGTCAAAATAGCGAAAACGAAACTCGAACAATACCAAGCAAGTGATGCTACCGGTGCTACCCCAGTGATACCTATATTTCCTTATTTTTTCCAAGACAAAACCGTATTTTGTGATCATTGTGACCCTATGCCCTTATACGGTACAATCAATAAAAACAAATGCGCTTATGGATTGTGCAGCACAGGTCACGAACTAGTCGAGATATTTTGGATATCAACGTTATAATTTTTTTTTTAAAAACAAAAGCAACAACCAGTCCCGGTTGTCAGAGGTAATGCCCCTTTAAAGGCATGCAGGCAATGATGATAATGTAAATAATAATATATACTGGCCATCCAATCAGTGGTCAAGCAGATCAGACAACATGAAATGTGGACCGACCAAAACATTGAATTACCTGCCAGTTTATGGGCCAGTTGGACAATCAGTGATCCAGCAGATCAGACAACATGAAATGTGAACCGACCAAAACATTGAATTACCTGCCAGTTTATGGGCCAGTTGGACAATCAGTGATCCAGCAGATCAGACAACATGGAATGTGGACCGACCAAAACATTGAATTACCTGCCAGTTTATGGGCCAGTTGGACAATCAGTGATCCAGCAGATCAGACAACATGGAATGTGGACCGACCAAAACATTGAATTACCTGCCAGTTTATGGGCCAGTTGGACAATCAGTGGTCCTGCAGATCAAACAACATTGACATGTGGACCGACCAGTTTTTTGCCAGTTGGACAATCAGTGGTCCAGCAGATCCATCAACATTGACATGTGGACCGACCAAAACATTGAATTACCTGCCAGTTTTTGGCCAGATGGACAATTAGTGGTCCAGCAGATCAAACAACATTGACATGTGGACCGACCAAAACATTGAATTACCTGCCAGTTTTTGCCAGATGGACAATTAGTGGTCCAGCAGATCAAACAACATGAAATGTGGACCGACCAAAACATTGAATTACCTGCCAGTTTTTGGCCAGATGGACAATCAGTGGTCCAGCAGATCAAACAACATGAAATGTGGACCGACCAAAACATTGAATTACCTGCCAGTTTTTGGCCAGATGGACAATCAGTGGTCCAGCAGATCAAACAACATGAAATGTGGACCGACCAAAACATTGAATTACCTGCCAGTTTTTGGACAGTTGGACAATCAGAGGTCCAGCAAATAACATTGACATGTGGACCGACCAAAATATTGACTTACCTGCCAGTTTTTGGCCAGTTGGACAATCAGTGGTCCAGCAGATCAAACAACATTGACATGTGGACCGACCAAAACATTGACTTAGGACCAGCAAACATAGCAAACAACATGCACAAGTAGAACAACCAAAATATCAACTTACATGCCAGTTTTTGGCCAGTTTGATTTCTTCTTTCTCTACGTAGAAGAACTGTCGATATCCGCCATACAGTGCTAGCCCTGCCCCAGCAGGCAGCCCTAACCGACGCCATCTTGACTTTTTTGAAACAGCAGTGTTCACAGTATTGCTTTCTGGAAATGAAACATTTTGTCAAACTAAAGAGACCTGTTAGTTGTATCTGCTACCGTCATCACAGATCGTACAAAGCACCGACCAGAGCTCCAGATAAGCTTTTGGTGTTGTGGGTATTTTACCCATGCATTTTAAAATCAGTAATTCAATCTGGGTATTCAAATTTCTGTTACCCACTAGTTTTTACACAAGTGGGTATTTAAGTTAAATATTTAAAAACACTATTCATCTAGTCCCTGCAAACTGGTGTCGTGTGGGTTCGAGAGCTTTATAGGACTCAAAAATACCACGATACTTCTACATGAAAGTGTGATGGCAAATGATCATGATGTAACTGTCATCGTGGAGTTTGGCAAGGTTGACGGAATGTCCGTTTATAATTTCAAAATAAGTTGCTGATTTGCTAATCGAATACACAGGGTTACTTCACAATATTTTGATGATACGCACAAGTTTTATTTTTGTAGCGTATCTGTAATGTTCGTTGCGTATTTGATACACTTGGATTTGATTTTACTGCGTATTTCTGCATTTCTGATGCGTATTTTATGCAGATACGCAGCTTATCTGGAGCTCTGACCGACTGTGAGCAAAGCAGGACACACTTGCAAAGACCTCACAGAAAAGTAAAACGACTCAACGGCCATATTCTTGATTTTGTGATGGCATGTGGTTTGTGTACAGTGAGTGAGTGTGTTTGGCTTTACGCCTCTTTCAGCAATATTCCAGCAATATCATGGGGGCACCAGAAATGGGCTTCACACATTGCACCCATTTGGGGAATCGAAACCCAGGTCTTTGGCACTAGGCTACACCATTGCCCCTGTTAGTGTTCAGCATACAGGTGAAGTTCAGCAACGTCAATCGCGGAGGATAGTTGGATGGGTGACTGTGTTAGGCAGCTTAACCAATGAGAGTTGCTAGGTCTCGTTTTCTTCCCAACACTGAAACACTTTTGTTTGTTTCTTTGTTGTTTAACGATGTACTCAGCAATATTCCAGCAAAATGACAGCGGCCTGTAAATAATCGAGTCTGGACTAGACAATCCAGTGATTGACATCATAAGCACCGATCCACGCAATTGGGATACGATGACACGCATCAACAAAGTCAGCAAGCCTGACCATAGTCGCCTTTTACGACAAGCATGGGTTGCTGAAGACCTATTCTAACCTGGATATTCCTGGGTGATAAAGCACATACCGGTATATCACATTAAAATGTTAATCACTGGTTTGTCTGGTTCAGACTCGATTATTTACAGACCGATTACTTTCAGATTGCCATCATATAGCTGGAACAACAAACAAACAAAACCTTGAGAGAAGCATGGAATACTGGGACTAATTTAGCCCATTTGTTTGTTTGTTTGGTTGCTTGTTGTCTAATGCTGCACTCAGCAAAATTCCAACCATATCAAGACGGTCTGTAAAATAATTGAGCCTGGACCAGACAATTCAGGGATCAGTAATCTACACTGGGATACGATGACATGCATCAACCAAGCCACCTGATACCGTTAGTCGCCTCTTACAACAAGCATGGGTTGTTGCAACTTTCCGAGGCAAGAGAGTTAACTGACTTTAGAAGTCCAGTTTCCACCCTTGCCGAACTAGGCTGGAATTACTGGGCGCGAATGTGGCGCCAGCAGTGGCTATTTCAAGTTATGACCCTTCTAAGCCTCTCCTACGGACCAATCAGATTCCACCTCTTGTATCACTTGTGTTTGCTTCACTTAAAATGGTGGCGCCCAGTCAGGACGATCTGATCGATAATCAAGATCTATATTGTTATTAAACGGGTCTTACATCGTGAAATGCATCAAATCAAGTGAGCACCTTGATTAAAAACATGAAAAGATTTGGAAAATATCTGCTGACAATGAGTTGGCGGGGCAAATCCTGCAGTCGACCGAAATCTGCACAACAGTTTAGGAACCGGATTTCGATTTCGGTACGCGATTTTGATTGGACTACGCCTAGACTCGCCAGTCCAGCCAAAATGTAACACCATAATACCAGCCTAGTTCGGCAAGGGTGGAAACTGGACTTTTACAGTCAGTTAACTCTCTTGCCTCGGGAAGATGGTGTTGCTGATGACCATCTCTAACCCGGATCTTCATGGAGGTATTTTGCCCTGAATCCCCACAGGGGACAGGAAGCCTACGAGTGTATTCACATAACATTTATGTTTCAGTTTTTTTAATTAAGGGGTAATGGGGTCTGAATCCAGGGACTCTGGAAATCTCTGCTTCTGCAGACTCATCTTCCTGAGGCAAGGGACATAACTGACTACAAAAGTCCAGTTTCCAGCCTTGCTTAACTAGGCAGTAAGCATGGAGTTGCATTTTGGCTGGACTAACGAGTCTATGCATAGTCCAATCAAAATTGTGTAATGAAATCGACATCTGCTTCTTATACTCCAGTGCAGATTTCCGTCGATTGAAGGATTTGTAAAGCATGGGTACTGACAACTATATATTTTGTTTGTTTTTAATCAAGGTGCTCACATGATTTGATGCACTTCACGTGGGAATGACCCCTTTAATTACAACATAGACCTTGATATCGATCAGATTGCGTTCAATGGGCGCTGCCTATTTCGTTTGAAGCAAGTACAAGTGATATGAGAGGTGGAATCTGATTTGTCAATAGGAGGGACATGGAAGGACATAACTCGTGATAGGCACTGGTGGCACTACAATCGAGCCCAGAAATTCCAGCCTAGTTCGGCAAAAAGGAAACTTGACTTTAACAGTCAGTTAACTCCCTTGCTTGGGGACCGCCTCCATGGTCTTGTGGTAGAGCGTCCGCCCGGAGATCAATCCCCAGCCGCGTCATACAAAAAGACGTTAAAAGATTGTACTTGTTGTTACCCTGTCTGGCGCTTGGCATTAAGGGGCTAAAACAAGGACTGGTCGGCTCGGAGTCAGTATACTGTGTCTAAGTTGGGTATTCATGTAGAACTGCGGCATGGTATCTCAGTGAGCTAGCACTATAAATCAGCATCAGTCCGGAATAGCACAAGCAGCCACACACACACACACATACACCTGCATGCACGTCGCTATATAAGTGCAATAATCTTGGACGCAACGTTAAACCCAATTTCACCTCACCTCACCCTTGCTTGGGAAGTTGATAAGGACTATGACAAGGTCACCTTGACCATGTTGACTTTCACACTTTTGTTAGAACACTTTGGTATGGTGTAACTTTCAGGAATATACTCACTTGAGGAATAAGTATTTGCATAGATGATGTTGAGGGTGGATGATCTCCCTTGTTTGTTTGATATCACATGACCAGTTCTTAAAGGCTGCAGTTGGCGGATCGTGTGACAGCTACAAACACAGGCGCCACCTGGCGGTAGAAGACGGTAGCTGATATACCTGAAACACAAGGGCACATTGTACACAAAATGCAGCCAAAATGTCCTTGACCCCCAAATGTCCTTGACCCCCAATGTCATGCAGAAGCTCCTCCTCAATGTCCAATAGACAGGCATCAAAACTGGAGATGCTTGGGGTGCATGCACACTAGGGCTGGGACGAGTCCAAATTTACTACCCGGCAGTGCTTGAAATATAATATAATTACCAGACTGCCATCAGGACCCACAGACTTCAGAAGCTGCAGGCTGACACAACTCTTTAGGCCCTCATTTAAAAAACTGCAGCTTATTGTGACAATTAAACACACATGTAAATTTACTGCAGGACCTATACGGTTTTGGAACTAAGGGCCCGACACGAGATCTACCTGCCGCGAGCCTATGGGCAGGCGCTTATTTCCAACACTGCTACCAGGTACCCGACACCCTAAATCCCGGCACTACCCGGGTACCTGCTGTAGGTCTCACGAGTTGGGTACAAAATGTCCGAATGGAAATTGTTTTACCGCAATCCTGGGAAAAACTATTTTGATACATGTATAAAACAATCTGATCGTGCATACACTGAAGTTGACTGAAGCTTTATCTTGCTCACTCATATAAAAGTCAGAAGGAATGCATTCATCGTCAGAAAGAAATGTGAACATTAGTGACTTGTAGTGTAACCATGATGGAGTTTGATTGTTAATGTCATGAAACAATATATCACGTGACAAACCACAGGTCCGGGCAGTCCTATGGGTACTTGTGTCCTTCACAGGACCCACCCGAAGTGAGTACTCGAGTGACCCATCCCAGCTTGATACTTGGACCTAGTTTGCCCTTTTGTTTTTTGTTGTTGTTTAACATTGCACTCTGCAATATTACGGCTAAAAGGTGGCGATCTTTAAATAACTGTGGGCCAGACAATCCAGTGATTGATATTGTGAGCAACAATCCATGTCATTTGTATACTGTATTTTGTATGCAATCAACAAGATCACCGAGCCTGGCTACCCGATTCACCAAGCATGGCTACCCGACTCATCGAGCCTGGCTACCCGATTCACCGAGCCTGGCTACCCGACTCACCGAGCCTGGCTACCCGACTCACCGAGCCTGGCTACCCGATTCACCGAGCCTGCCTACCCGACTCACCGAGCCTGCCTACCCGACTCACCGAGCCTGCCTACCCGACTCACCGAGCCTGGCTACCCGACTCACCGAGCCTGGCGACCAGATTCACCGAGCCTGGCTACCAGATTCACCGAGCCTGGCTACCCGATCCACCGAGCCTGGCTACCCGATCCACCGAGCCTGGCTACCCGATTCACAGAGCCTGGCTACCCGATCCACCGAACCTGGCTACCCGATCCACCGAGCCTGGCTACCCGACTCACCGAGCCTGGCTCCCCGATTCACCGAGCCTGCCTACCCGATTCACCGAGCCTGGCTACCCGACTCACCGAGCCTGGCTCCCCGATTCACCGAGCCTGCCTACCCGATTCACCGAGCCTGGCTACCCGACTCACCGAGTCTGGCTACCCGACTTACCGAGCCTGCCTACCCGACTCACCGAGCCTGGCTACCCGACTCACCGAGCCTGGCGACCCGATTCACTAAGAAGCCTCTTAGGACCAGCATACCCGGGAACCTATTCTAACCCAGAATCCCTACATGGCTTTTATGTTATAAGCCCCATGAAGAATCCGGGGTAGAATAGGTCTTCAGTAACCCATGCTTGCCGTAAAAGGCGACTATGCTTGTCGTAAAAGGCGACTAACAGGATAGGGTGGTCAGACTCGCTGACTTGTTTGATGCATGTCATCGATCCCAATTGTGTGGATCGATGCTCATGATATCAATCACTGGATTGTCTGGTCCAGACACGATTATTTACAGACCGCGGTCATATAGCTGGAATATTGCTGAGTGTGGCGTTAAACAACAAACCAACCAACCAAATTATGTCATAAAATATATATATAGGTATGTACATGAAGGCTGTTCAGACATCTTTGATGCACACATGTACAGAAAATAATGACGCTCCCCTAATGCTTGTCATGTTTTTGGATGACCCTCCCATGTCCTTGTACAATTTTTTCAAGACCATCCCTAATGAGACAAAATGTAAAGGAACTATATATTTTATAATAAAATGCCCATTTTTTCATGACCCTTCCCAAAATTATGTTCTACTTTTTATGACCCTCCCCTAGAGACTGTTATAGTTTTGGGTGACCTCCGGATTCCCTCTCACCCACCACCCCATAATAAATGACCGGTCCCTATCAAGCAGCCACCCTACCACGGGTGCCACCTACCCTAACACAGTTAACCCTATTAAAGAGGGGGGCGGTAGGGTAGCCTAGTGGTGAAAGCGTTCGCTCGTCACGCTGAAGACCCGGGTTCGATTCCCGACATGGGTACAATGTGTGAAGCCCATTTCTGGTGTCCCCCGCCGTGATATTGCTGGAATATTGCTAAAAGCGGCGTAAAACCAAACTCACTCACTCACTCACTATTGAAGAGGCACATGGGATCAGTGAAGCAAGACCTACAGACAGGACCATATAGCTGTGCCCATCAAAGCGTAGTGTCGCCAAAATTTGCATCCCAACCAACACTATGATTGTGAGTTCGAATCCTGGTTCGCCCTGATTATGTTTCTAGGTTTGTCAGCACCACACCAGTGCTCGTGGGTTTCACCGAAGTGGTAAACGTCTGAGACCTGCATCACTTCGGGCTTTCCTACCACATTAAGCTGACACGCCGTGATATAACTGGAATACTGTTAAAAGCGGCGTTAAACCCAACTCACTCACTCACTCAAAATATCCAATTCTTCATTGTGACATAGAATTAATACTAACGTAACAGTAATTACTTACCAAGCTGAGTCTATCCGAGCCACTACTCTCTGTACAACATGGAGTAATGATGAATAATACACTTAAGGAACTGCGTCACTTGTACTTTGTCACTGCTGTAACCTCACTAAACACAGTAAACTAACTAAAAATGTTTTTTCCTCAATTTTGGGATTTTTCTCAATTGCTTATATTCAGAGTATTTAACAATGTTTAAAATTGTAATTTTATACTGCATTCAATGCAACAATGTTAAACTAAGCAGTAAAGCGTTTTCCTCCTTTGGTCGTGTTATCTTGGAAATAGAAGGCGATAACGGTTATAACTATAACAGGAATTGGGAATTGTCTTAATTCCAGTTTGGAGTTTTTTTGGGAAATGTTGGGATGAACATCAAGCATGAGTGAGTGAGTGAGTGAGTATAGTTTTACGCCGCTTTTAGCAATATTCCAGCATTATCACGGCGGGGGACACCAGAAATGGGCTTCACACTTTGTACCCATGTCGGGAATCGAACCCGGGTCTTCGGCGTGACGAGCGAACGCTTTAACCACTAGGCTACCCGAACGCCCCTCAAGCATGAGCATGTCTAGATACTCCCTGTAACCATGGTAACATACTTAAACATGCTAAATATGTGCTGCTCTCCAAGATGATCAATATCTGCATGAGGTGGATAGTTTGGTTCAACTGCTTATTGTAGTCATATAGAACCATTCAACTCGTATCTTTTCATTGCAAAGTCACAAGGAGTGCGACGCATAAATCTAAATATCTTTACAGTCACAGGAGTTTTAGTTCCCGAGCTGGATAGGGTTTATAGATCCATACATAACTATTTCAGAAATAGGAGTTTTGAAATTTCAGAATATTTACGGTAGGTCGGCACACTTAGCCATTTCCTAGATACTGCTTGCTATCCAGGCTGTAGACGACTGACTCAACCACACGTTACTTCAACAACAATTCATCCATGATGACTCAAACACGTCCACTGAAGTCAAAGCTAGGAACATGTTGAAAGTGTTTACTCTTTTCATATATTACTGTTTTTATTCAGCGCTCAGCACAATTCCAACAATAATTTTTTTAGGTTTTTTTTAGGTTGTTTGTTGTTTAACGCTGCACTCAGCAATATTTAAGTTATATGACGGTGGTCTGAAAATAAGTCTTGACCGGACAATCCAGTGATTGATGTCATGAGCATCGATCCACACAATTGGGATACAATGACATGCATCAAACAAGCCAGCGAGCCTGACCACCCGATCCTTAGTTGCCTCGGACAAGTAAAGTCGCATTTTACAGCAAGCATGGGTTGCTGAAGACCTATTCTCGTCCTGATCTTCACAAATCGCGGACAGACAGCACCAATTCCTATATCCCCCTTCCACTTCGTGGTGGGGGATTATGATTTGGTCATGCATACACTAGGGCTGGGACGAGTCCAAATCTACTAACCGGGTATCCGACCCCCTATTACCTGACTCTACCCGGGTACCCACTGCAGGTCTCAAGAGTTGGGAACAAAATGTCTGATTGGGAAGTGTTTTACCACAGCCCTGGCCAAAACTGTTCAGATACATGTATCAAACGATCAGATCATACGTTCATGGAAGTTGACTGAAGCATTATCTTTACTCAAACATATAAAAGTCAAAAGGAATGTGTGTATTGTACATGTTGTAAGAAAAGAATTGCGAACATGAGCGACTTGTAGTCTAACCACTGAGCTACAGTGAGTTTTTATTGTTAAACAATATATCACGTGACTAACCACGGGTCCGGGTAGTCCTATGGGTACCCAGGTCCTACTCAGGACCCACCCGACCCGAGTACCCGAGTTACCCGTCCCAGCCCTAGCATACACTGAAGTTGACAGAAAATTTATCTTTATTCAAACATAGGAAAGTCGGAGGAATGTGTGCATAGTAAGAAAGAAATGCAAACATTAGCTACTTGTAGTGTAACCATGGAGTTTTATTGTTATTGTCATTAAACAATATAACACGTGACAATACTGCGGGTCATCCTGTGGGTACCCAGGTTCTACTCAGTACCCCCCCGACCAGAGTCCATTGTATCCATCCCAGTCCTAAATCCTAGGGTACCTTTCTGTATTCTTATTTTGGCTGGGGTACATTTCTGTAAACAGGAACGTACCAGGGGTACGTATCTGTAGTACCGTGCCGACAACGACACCTTCAGTACATGGGGCCCTGGTCATAAACCTTAATTCAGAATAGGACTGGGACGGGTCCAAAGTTACTACCCGGGTACCCACCCCCCTATTACCCGACCCTACCTGGATACCAGCTGTAGATATTTAGAGATAGGTACAAACTATCCGATTTGGAAAAGTTTGACCGTAACCCTGGCAAAATGTATTTAGATACATGAGTAAAACGATCCGCTCATGCATACACTGAAGTTTAATGCATGAAGTTTTATCCTTATTCAAACATATAAAAGTAACCAGGAATGGGTGCATTGTCAGAAAGAAATGGGAACATTAGTGACTTAGGGAGTAGTGCACTTTACCAGGCGCACTTTTTCAGATCCAATTAGCGCTGTGGGGGCTCGAACGCGCTTCGCCGGCTCACTGGCTCTGCTAATTACTGCGTTAATTAGCCGAAGCTCTACCACTGGACCACAGGCGCTATCACATGTAATCAGTGCTCGTTTAACAGGTCATTAGAATCCCCATTGACATGCATGCGTAATTCAGTAAACAATGAATTGCGCATGCGTGTGACATCACTGCCCGCTCTCCCATTCATCTTTTCTTGAAACCACACCCGCAATTGTTTATGTCAACATGACCGACCACTGGGATTAACTGGATTAACGCTTGAAAAGGTAAGAATTTATGGCTAACCCTTGCCCAAAGCCAGCTGACCCTAATGACCGAAAAGGGGGCTTTGGATCGTAAAGACGTGTAAGTTTCCCTAAGACCCAAAAACAGGTGTTGGATCATAAAGTTATGTAAGTTTCCCTAAGACCTAGAACAGGTGTTTGATTGTAAAGATACGTAAGTTTCCCTAAGACCGAGAACGGGTGTTTGATTGTAAAGATGTGTAAGTTTCCCTAAGACCGAAAACGGGTGTTGGATCGTGAAGCGAGAGTCACCAGAGCGTGAGGCACGGAAACGGTATAACGAGACTGCGGTGGCACTATAGCGAGGTAATTGAGCGGATGGTAGAGCTCGGGCTGCGCCTGGTAAACTGCATTGTTGCCGTGACTTATAGTGTAACCATAGAGTTTTAGATAATTTTTGTCATTGAACAATATATATCACGTGACTAAGCACGGGTCTGGGTAGTCCTGTGGGTACCCGGGCCCTACTCAGGACCAACCCGACCCGACTACCCGAGTTACCCGTCGCAGCCCTAATTCAGAACCTGGTCGTTTCTCTGCGCATATTCATTCCACCATATGCTACGACACTATTGACAATGAGAACTGAGGGGCGGAGTACAATGTGCACAATGTTTACTCCGTTTGTGATCGGGGAGCTGAACTTGTGAGATAGTTGAGAAGTCAGGAAGTCAGATCTACCAACACTATCATTTAACATGTTTTCGCAAATTTCTATATAATGAGTTTAGGTCGTATTCATTGTCGTATTCGTAGTCATGTAGACTCTATTATTTACTGTGATACGCAGCAGTGCAAACACTGTGTCTCACCTGAACATTGTTTTTCGGTTCTTGAGGACACGAGCTCTCCACGAGAAGGGAGGCTACTCTGAATAACTGCGAGGCATTTGGTTGTTTGTTTGTAACCGGACAGTCTTACTCACTGTAGAGTTCCACCCTCACATTTTATTCCCTATTTTGTGATATCAATAATGCATTTATTCGACTTTATGATATCAATAAAATATTCGTATCATAAATAGTTTTTTGATATCGTAAATTAATTACTGCATCACAATTTTATTGCATTATTATTATAATGGTTTAAGATATTTTTATGACAATTTAACGAAAGGAATTTGTGACATCTGAAAAATTTGAATATCTTTTCATATCACAAATTCGATTTAGTGATATCAATAATTATTTTTATGATATCTTCAATTGTATTAATTCCTTATAACTGCTCCCTTGACAATGCGGCCTTGGAGTATTGGGAGCAAAATTAGCCGAATGCACCGCTAAGCTTATTAAACGGCACAAGGTTTTGAACCATATTAATTTTGTATGTATCAATCATTATTTTCATGAACCAAGAAATGATTGTTTTCAGTATCAGTAAATACATTTCGAATGTGTGATATCAAACAATGATTAAGTGATATCACTAATTCGAATTATTGATATCTAGACTTACGTTTTGCATTTCTTTTATAACCAAAACAAAAAATATAAATATAATAAATATAAACTCGAATTTGTGATACCATTACATGAATTATTGATATCGTGGAAAGTGTATATATATAATAGAGCGGCGCCTCAGATAAAATGTGTGTGTGCGTGCGTGCGTGCGTGCGTGCGTGCGTGTGTGTGTGTGTGTGTGTGTGTGTGTGTGTGTGTGTAAACGTTCGTGCTTGTGAGCGTATGAGCGTGCGTGTGTGATGTATAACTTGGCACTAGGCAATTTTCCAGCTATATCGTGTTGGCCTTTAAATAATCGAGTCTGGACCAGACAATACAGTGATTGATTTCAGGACCAATGATCCCCCTGCTTGCAGTCAGGATTACTAACCAATCATTGGCTACCTGTGTCTGGGTGGGCGGGGACAGGATCCAGGGGGTCCGGCCCCACCCCGGGGCACCCCCACACCTTGAAAACAACCGTAGTATGTTGTAGGCTGTAAAGTTATCTGAGACTGAATAAGGATTTTGATATTTTGGACCCCTGATTTCTAAAATGCTGGGACCACCAATGTTTACTGCTTTCATACAAATTGACCAACTTGGATAAAATCGAGAAGAGTCGACGACCACAGCAGTAATATAAACTCAGTATGCGCTCCCTTTCATGTAGATAAAAATGGTGGCAAATGGCGACATTCTTGAAATTCAGCAGTCAGTTTTGATTTTCTTGTATCTGAGTGAGTGAGTGAGTATGGGTTTACGCCGCTTTTAGAAATATGCCAGCAATATCACGGCGGGGGACACCAGAGATGGGCTTCACTCATAGTACCCATGTCGGGAATCGAACCCGGGTCTTCGGCGTGACGAGCGAACGCTTTAACCACTAGGCTACCCGACTACCCCTTCTTGTATTCTTGTATCTGGAGGTTTCTTTTCCTTAGTACACACACCAATAGAAATGTAGATGTAAAGTTTCATGTTTGCATCACCATTTGAGTGAGTGAGTGAGTGAGTATGGTTTTACGCCGCAGTTGGCAATATTCCTGCAATATCACGGCGGTAAACACGGGATACGGGCTTTAGGAGATTTGCACAAATAGGAAGCTATTGTGCCTTTAGCGCATGAAGAAAAGTAAAGAACCTGCTGTAATGTCTGGGTATTTTTAACAAATTCACAGTCATTTTCCACCATTTTGATAGTATGTCAGTGTCACGTGTGCACGAGCCCAGCAGATGTCTCTTCAGGGACGAGGACCTGTGTCAACACTCGTCGTGTTTGCGGTGTAATCCTATCTATTGTTACGTATCACATCTGAAAATGACAAGGCGTCTATTCACGCATTGTGAGGTCGGGACCGCTGACGGCTTCTCAAACAAGTGAGGAGTGCAGATGTACCCGAGTCAAGAACTTGAATTGATGATGATGATGACGATGGTGATGATGGTGATGATTATGGAGATTTAACGAGCGCTTTCGGAGAACCCGATTTCACACGCAGACTTGGGTACCCAACAAGAGTGAGTGAGTGAGTGAGTTGGGTTTAACGCCGCTTTTAGCAGTATTCCAGTTATATTAGCTTAATGTGGGAGGAAATCCTGAAGTGATGAAGGACTTAAACCCCAAATCAACCCCACAACCCCGCCTAGGATACGCACAGCAAATTGCAGCGCATAAGACGACGTGGCCCGTTCTGAAAGAACATATCAATATTTGCGTGAGTTCGGTTTAATGTCGCTTTTAACAGTATTCCCGTTATATCACGGCGTCTCTGCGAGGAAAACCCCAAGTGA
The DNA here is from genome assembly GCF_023055435.1 of Haliotis rufescens. NCBI lineage: Eukaryota > Metazoa > Mollusca > Gastropoda > Lepetellida > Haliotidae > Haliotis > Haliotis rufescens. The sequence continues at coordinate 26,380,605 of NW_025963835.1, read as the reverse complement.
TGCAGGTCTCAGAGTTTACCACGTTGTCTTCATATACGTGAAACAGGTTATTCTTTCTAGCTTGCTTAGTGGTTAATGCGTTCGCTCGTCACAGGGCGGTTGGGTAGCCTAGTGGTTAAAGCGTTCGCTCGTCACGCCGAAGACCCGGGTTCGATTCCCGACATGGGTACAATGTGTGAAGCCCATTTCTGGTGTCCCCCGCCGTGATATTGCTGGAATATTGCTAAAAGCGGCGTAAAACCATACTCACTCACTCGCTCGTCACACCAATGACCTGGGTTCAATTCCTCACACGGGTGCGATGTGTGAAGCCCATTTCTAGTGTCCCCGGATGTGATATTGCTAAAGGCGGACTTAAACCATAGTCACTAAGTCACTTTCGGTTGCTGCTTCTAAAAATATAATGTTTTCTCCTGAAGGAGTAGCTGAATCTTTAATTAATGTTTTCGCAACACATTTTTGTGTCCTGCGAACAAAATGTATTTGAGAAGCTCGAGTCAAATATTATCAGTGGTTACTCTGATACATTCGAATAGTTGTAGCTTCGGCAATGTGTCATCTTCCCGAGGCAAGGGAGTTAACTGGCTATATAAAGAGTCAGTTAACTCCCTTGCTTCGGGAAGATGACAATGTGTAATCTTTGTTTGTTTGTTTGTTGTTTGAAGCCACAGTCAGCAATATCCCAGCTATATGACGGAGGCCTGCACATAATCGAGTCTGGACCAGACAATCCAGTGATTGACATCAAGAGCATCGGTCCACGTAATTGGGATACGATGACATGCCTCAACCAAGTCAGCGAGCCTGTCCAACCCGATCCTGTTAGTCGCCTCTTATATATTACGACAAGCATAGTCACCTTTTACGGCTAGCATAGGCAATTTAATTTTCGACCAGGAACTCCATCTATCGTGTCATTGTCATATATAAGATAATAATCGACTATGTTATGTACTATTATTGCTTATCATATTGACTTACTTTGAAGTGTCAATGTGAAGCACTTATAAGCAATTGCTTCAATATTGTCAGTAGCTCATACACAAATCCATTATTTTTTCCAGGGATCCGTTCCACAAAGCGATCTTAGCACTACGACTATCGTAAGCCAATGCTACAAGATGGGAATTACGATCAACTAAGCGCTAAGATCGCTTTGTGAGACGGGGCCCAGTACAGTAAGATAAATTTAGTCACTGCAACCACGGCCACAGTCACTCAAGCCTTCAGGTTCATGTCACATATGACCTGTCATTGCAGATGAGATGAGTGATATATCTGCAGTCATATTGGCGTCTGAAACATGGCTCTCTGCATGTGTTGCTTGAAAGTCATCTTCTATAGGTGGAACATTGTAGCTGCCTTGTCAGTGTTGGAGGCCTGGACATAACCTAGGTCATCCAGGGTGTTCACATGTACAGCAGGAGGACGAATGCTGTAGCAGAGTTTAGGAAACACTTCTAGGGGGCTCAATCCAAAGTGGCAAGTTCTTCAACGTTTCAACATATGTCAGCAATGTCGAGAAAGCTGTCTTCTTTGAATTTTTAACCAAACATCACAATAAGAATATCATGTTTCAGTAATGATAGTTGTATGCGCATTTGTAGCATTTTTAATACTATTTATGTATTGATTTAGAACTTAACCTTCAAAGTGACATTGACCTTCAAATGTACCTCCTCGGTGGTTTAAATAATAATTTTCGGCAAAACTTTAATAATGTCCTATGTGGAAAAGGTATTTGCAAACGGTGTTATGTATGTGTTGCATAAATCTATTATTAATGAAATTATCAATGGGAATTTAAAAAATGCACATTTTGACACAAAGGGGTGGGGGGATAACATATTACCAAGTTTTTTAAAAATTATAAAAGTTATGTTGAATATATACGCTGTCATGTCATCACAAGACGTGTCGGCACATTTTGAGATAACATATTGCTTGGTTGATAATACCAATAATTCATGACGGTTCATTTTCCAATAATTTGAAAATGAAAATAGAGCAAAATTTCCCATATTTTGGCTTATTTTTACTAATAACTCGATTTGTGAGAGGCTATAATTATAAAAAATAATAATGATTCAAATCTACTATGTGTAAACCTATCACATAAATGATGAAAATAGGGACTCAATGCATACACTACCTTTTTAGGGGACTTTATTTAATTTTCTGTATTTATACAACAGAAAAGTGCATTTTGACCCCAAACAGTATCTGCAACAAAAACATTTGACCACAGCCATCATTTTCTAGTCTGTTGGATACAAAAACATAAGGAAAATCTAAGTTTGCTTTGTTCTGCTCTGGGGAGGGTTATGTCGGCAGTTTGAGGGCCTGGCCACTACTTTATAAGGGAAACAACGATGTCTCATGTCACGTTTTCTGACGAGTCCAGACACACTTGGTTTTCTGGGTAGGCGTTATCAACGTAAGGCAACATGACGTATTTTGGGATGGTCCTGTAATGATATGGAGCGGGATCACTATGATTGCCAGGATGCCAGTGCATATTGTTTATTGATGGGTCACTGGATAGTACTACCGAGACAAAATACTGGCGCCAATAGTTGCGCCATCTTTCAAGATGACAACGCTCGTGTTCACTGTGCACGTACGTAATTGACTCCCCCCAGCAGCAAGAGTGCAAGGGACAGCCATGAGTCCCGACCTTTCCTCCATACAGAGCACGGTCAGGAGAAATGAACGCCACTAATGGTCTAAGCGGGTCAAAGGCCACACGCTACGTCAGCCGAACTGGGTGGTGAGGTGAAATGGGGTTTAACGTCGCGTCCAAGATCATTGCACTGATTCATAGTGCTTGCCCACTCAGATACCATGCGGCAGTTAAACATGAATACCTCAGTCAGACACATTATACTGACTCAAAGCCGACCAGTCCTTGTTTTAGCCCATTAATGCCGAGCGCCAAGCAGTGTAACAACAAGTACCATCTTTTAACGTCTTTTGGAATGACGCGGTCGGGAATCGAACCCCAGACCTTCCGCTCTCCGGGCGGACGCTTTACCAGTAGACCATGGATGTGGTCTCGAACTTGGCTAGAGGCTTCAAATTGATTCTGACCATACCACGCCGTATACACGAGTATTTCACCAATCAATTTGGGAATGACCTATTATTCATCACCCCAAACGTTCATGTTCTTAACTACACACCCTGTCGTCTTTCTTGATTGTTATCACCTTTACCAAGATGTTCACCGCCAACATGTTCTGTTGAATGTTATGTTACGCCTTGTTCTTCCTTTTTAGTATCAATTACTGGGGACAGGGGTGGCACAGTCGTCTAAGGCGCCGCGATTCGCTGTGCAGAGTTGCGTCCCTTGGACAAACCAGAAACCTATGATTGTGGGTTCGAATCCCGGTTCGCCCCGATTATGTTTCTAGGTTTGTCAGCACCATACCCGTGCTCGTGGGTTTCACCGAAGTGGTAAACGTCTGAGACCTACAATGTACATCACTTCGGGCTTTCCTCCCACATTATGCTGACACGCCGTGATATAACTGGAATAATGTTAAACGTCGGCGTTAAACCCAACTGACATTTCCATTACTCGATTTCTCTTTGTATTTCTGTAATGATCTATTATTTTCGAATATCTCCTACCTTTAAGGAGAGTATATCACGGCGTGTTAGCTTGATGTGAGAAGAAAGTCCAAAGTGATGCTGGTCTCAGATGTGGGTTTACAAGGATGGGAATTGCGACGGAAGCGGAACTGGATTTTCAAGGATGGGAATGGTGACGGAAACGGAACTGGATTTTCAAGGTTTGGGCATTGTAACGGAAGCGGAACTGGATTTACAAGGATGGGAATTGTGACGAAACCGGAACTGTGTTTACAAGGATGGGAATTGTGACGGAAACGGAACTGGATTTTCAAGGTTTGGGCATTGCGACGGAAACGGAACTGGATTTACAAGAATGGGAATTGTGACGGAAAAGGAACTGGGTTTACAAGGATCGGAATTGTGACAGAAGCGGAACTGGGTTTACAAGGATGGAATTGTGACGGAAACGGAACTGGGTTTACAAAGATGGGAATTGTGACGGCAGCGGAACTGGGTTTACAAGGATGGGAATTGTGACGGGAACGGAACTGGGTTTACAAGAATTGGAATTTTGACGGAAACGGAACTGGATTTACAAGGATGGGAATTGTGACGGAAGCGGAACTGGATTTACAAGCATGGGAATTGTGACGGAAACAGAACTGGGTTTACAAGGTTGGGAACTGTGACGAAAACGGAACTTGGTTCACATGGCTTGTGTATTGCGACGGAAACGAAACAACAAAGTTTAAGGCATTGCAAAGGAAACGGAACCGGATTTATAAATTTTGGACATTGTGGTGGAAATGGAATTGGATTTACAAAGTTTAAAGCATTGCGACGAAAACGACTGGATTTACCTGCAACTGGGCCACTTTCTCACCCTACAGTATAAATACCCTACAGCATGTGTAAAGTACAGTAAAAATTAATCATACATTGGAATAGTGATCTTGTACAACCCCACATGAATCGGAGGAAATAAACCTTGTTATAAACGATATTAAATATAGATGTACACGTTACAGCGTCTCTATCAAGTACTTCACTAGATATTGAGAGGATAGTTTTGCTCTTAACTGGTCCTTCAAGTACTTGACGACGCGTCGTGCAGATGTCGTTACACCAAGAACGGCCTCCAAGGACACATTGGTGGACGACTATCGACTGTAGGTGATTGTAATCGCCCGTGCTTCACATAACCGAGGGGTTGGTTTGTTGTTTAACGCCGCACTCAGCTACATGACGGCGGTCTGTAAATAATCTGCACCAGACAATCCAGTGATTAATATCATGAACATCGATCCACGCAATTGGGATACGATGACATGGGTTGCTGAAGACCGAAACAAAGGATATGTATTACATATACGAAACAAAGGATATGTAATGAATAAACACATAAAAAAGAGCAATTGCACTTTAATATTTACATAAACACACATATTTGTATATGAATGACATATTGTGTTGATAAATTGTCACCTGTCATGCAAAGTGTCATAATTGGTTTTCTATAAATGAAAGCTTCCATAATTTGCACCCATAAACCGAGAGGCTAAGAAAGTATACCGTGTTTTGTTTTTATGTAATTGAAAATCGAAAGAACTGTTGTTAAATCTCATTGTGTCTACTTAACCATCACTCATTCCTGCAACAGTTTGTAATCATGTGGAGGGTGAATTTGGTGTAAAAATATCTTGGTTCAATGAAGATTGGGGTAAGAAATGAATTTGCAACCACATGACGCCTACAAAGAATGAATTGTTGCAAATTGGTGCCGAAAAAAACCCAAATATATATATTTTCAAAGATAAGATGTCTAAGATGCCGACCAACAGTTCTGCATTATGCGAAAGATTTTTTTTTAATTTTAAAAGTTTTAAATACAATTACACATCTAAAGAAATAAAACCATGTAGTGGTATTCTTTAAGTGCTGACTAAGTGCCAGTACAGTTCATTTTGTGCTCCTCAATTTAATCTTATATCCAGTCCTAGTGTACAATTTGAAATTTGTCGGTTTAAAACACAAACTGTGAAGATGATCTAAATACCGGGCGGGCTGTGGAACAAAAGTGTGTTCTTTTGGCGGCGGAAAACACACACACTCTTTCCACCTTTACATCATTTGATTTATATCACAAATATAAAATAAAATTACATATATTTAAACGAGATTATTTTTTTCTCTCTCTCTCTCTCTATATTGATTAAAATATCACAAATATAAAATGAAATTTCATATATTTAAATGAGATTAATTTTCTCTCTCTCTCTCTCTCTCTCTCTCTCTCTCTCTCTCTATTGATTATCTCTCTCGATCGAGTTCATCCCAGACGTATTCGATTGGGTTGAGATCTGGAAATCTCGACGGCCAGGGCAAGCCGTTGATGTTGGCATCATAATGGTAGTCTACCGTGACACGAGCTGTGTGCGGTGTAGCGTTGTCCTGTTGAAACAGCTCCTTCTGGTGGTCAATGATTGGAAGAAAGTGGGGTTGAAGAATTTGATTCATGTTGCGATCTGCTGTCAAATTTCCCTGAACCACAACCAAGTCAGATCTCGTGGTGTAGGATATGGCCCCTCACACCATGACACCACCTCCACCGAAATTGTCGAATTCACATACACAATGTAGGGCGAAACGCTCATTTCGACTACGATAAACACGTTGTCTTCCATCTCGCCGGTGAAGAAGGATTCATGATTCGTGATTCATCGCTAAAACATACTCATCTCCAGTTTCTCAAATTCCAAGGCTGTAAGCCATGGCACCAACGCAAGCGTCGCTGTCAATGGATCTGTTGCAAAACAGAGACGATACCTAGTCTTCTGGGTCGGATTCCAGCCTCGCGAAGATGGTTCCTGACAGTCTCTGGCAGTGGAATTGAACTGTTTGTATCGGTCCCAAAGGCGGCAAATGGTGTTGTGGTGGACGTTGAAGTGACGTGCAACAGAAGACTGCGACTCCCCTCTTTGGATACCTCCTTCGGCCTATAGCGTATACTTGCCTTTTTATAGCCACTACCACGAGTACCGAATGCCATAACTTGCACGTGCATTTTGCTTTATTGTTTTCCTCCATAACATTTTTGAACATTTGTGAAAACAATGCCGTTTAAGACATTGCAAATCGACAATGACTGCGTTTTGACGCACCGTGTGTCGAATATTATTTTCGAACATTTTCCAATAACATATATCCAGTTTATATACCGGACTTTTTGTGTAGTCAGGTTCAATGAACTACATACTACCTGTGCGTTTCTTTTTTTGAAGAGAGTATCTGTAAATCAATTAATAAAAAAAGACGTTACAAACATAACGCGCCGATGATGACAAGGGCATCCAACAGTTGGATCAACATCAACACCGAACCTTGTGTCTCGAATGGATGGTCACACCCCGCCGTGTCACGGGATCACCCCTCTGCTGTAAGTAGAGACACTGCATTTCTCTCAGCCACTCCCCCCACCCACCCCCACTCCACCCCCCCACCCCACCTCCCCAACCCCCACCCCCCAGACCCCTCTCCCACCCCACCCCCCACCCCCACCCCACCCCATCCCACCCCACCCCTCTTATGTAGTGTGAAGTCGTGAGTGAGGGAGGAGAAGAGGTAGTACATGTTAATCTACATATCTTTGGTGGCTCTTGTCTGGACTAGTCTGAATTTGTCTACATGTTACGCCAACTGTAGGCAATGTTTAAGGCGTGACCCTGCATTTTTAGGCTTGTTGACATGTGGTATATCTGCCAAACTATACTGTGAGCTATGTTTCAAAAACTAGGCAATAACAAACGGATAACTTGTTTATCAGGTTAACTGAGAACAATTAATGTAAATATATATGTATCATTGGTTATGGATTATAATAGATCACCCAACAGATTGTTACTCATTTGGTGGAGACATAGGTAAGGTGAGGTGAAAAGGGGTTTAACGTCGCGTCCAAGATTATTGCACTTATGTAGCGACGTGCCGATTTTTAGTGCGAGCCCACTGAGATGCCATGCCGCAGTTTAACATGAATACCACACTCAGACACAGTATACTGACTCCGAGCCAACCGGTCCTTGTTTTAGGCCCTTAATGCCGAGCGCCAGACAGGGTAACAACAAATAACATATTTTGGTATGACGCGGCCGGGCGGACGCTCTTCCACTAGACCACGGAGGCGGTCAGTGTAGGTATAGACGTTGTTAGTAGTGATGAGTGAACTTGAGACATTTTCTCCATGTGAGTGAGTGAGTGAGTGAGTGAGTGAGTGAGTGAGTGAGTGAGTGAGTATGTTTGAACTTCAGACATTTTCTCTTAATGAGTGACTCTTAGATATATTCCAGCAAAACCACGGCGAGGGACTTCAGAAATGGACCCATGTTCAGAAACGAACCCGGGCCTTCTACGGTTCTTTTGAACCACTAACCTATCACACCGCCCCTTTCGCTGTGTAATTAGGGTAAACGTTAACATTATATTTACGCCCTTCATAGAGTTACCAGAAGAACAAGGAATGCCAAGTTCCTTGCGCCAAGTGCCCCTTTAAAGCTTAATGTGAGTTTCACCTGTTGTTGCACTCCATGCTGGCTTTGGAAGATAGAGTGAGTGAGTTTGTTTTTAGCGCCGCTTCAAACAGTATTACATTACATCATGACGTGACATCTTAATGTCAGAAGCAGAAAACTAGGCGTTTACGTTTAGTGAGTTAGTATGGTTTTACGCCGCGTAAATGCAATACTCCAACAATATAACGACGGGGGACACCAGAAATGGGCTTCACACATTGTAACCATGTGTGGAACTGAACTCGGGTCTTCGGCTTGACGAGTGATCGCTTTAACCACTAGGCTACCCCGCCGCCCCTCAAGGATCATAACGGTAACACATAGGATTCGACCCATAGCAGGTTCTTGCAGATGAAATATGGATAAAAATGACACAGAGAGGAAGATGTATTGGATTTTTATTACTTCAACAAAAGGTTTTCTGTAAGAATTTTAATTTCATTGTTTATACGTTCAGGTATGAATGTATGTCGATAAGGCACGAAATCAACTGCAGTATTTAACAACACATTGCTTGACAAAAAACACATGAAGAAAAACTGTGCCAACGACATGTTTCCCCAGCCGATACAATATTCACCTAGCTGTATTCAATACAGAGTCAATATCTGCTTAAACAAGTGAGAACACAGGAGCTGGGGGATCTCCCTGCTGTACACCACACCTGATATTTGCGTCTGACCCGAGCAACGCTTCAGTGATCCTCTTTGCTACTGAATATTCATGAGACGGCAAAGAATGGCTGGCAGGTAGGTCAGAGCCAGTCTAGGAAGAGAGAGGTTTGAAGTTTACTTCTTGAAGACGGACAGCCGAAATGGACGTGGAAAATACGTCACGTCTCCATTATGGGGACATTTTGGTGATCGTCGCTTACTTCGTCATTGTTATTGGAGTCGGAATTCTCGTAAGTAGCGTCTTCTTCTCACCTGTAATTATTTAGAGCTTGTTTACCTGTGCAGTGAACGAGCTGGTGTCGGTCTATGCGGATGACTAGCGTACAGGTTACCTTCATTGTTAAGCATACAGAACATTAACAGTTATTCAGGTTGCAATTACATGTATTTTGACAAGGAGGGCGTATTAATACCACAACCCTCCCCTCCGTGAGCATTTTATTTATTTCAAACGTCATTTTTAGTATCATATATAGATACCCAAATGTGTTAAGGTGGATTGTTACTATACTTTCACTTATAACAACCAGTGCCTCTCGTGTGATGTATTTCACCGTCATGTCGTGAAATACTTGATGAACTGGCCACAACACTAAGCGTTCCGATGATCAGCCAAGCATTACGTGCGCTCCTACAATGTCTTGTTCCCCAACTGGTTTTTCACCGATCTGCTCAGTCAAGCCCCACCCCACCCAAACCATGCATTCGCACCCTCCGACACCCCCACCCCTTCAATGCTCCTAAAGACCAACCATCCCGTTGACTCCACCCTACTAAGAGACTAAACAGGGTCTCATTGACTATATATAGTTTTATTGTGCAAAGGTATGTTCAAGGTATGTCGTTGTGTAAATTCTAAACCTATAGTGCGCGTTAAGTCTTGTTCGGCAACATTGCGACTACCTTGCAAAGTGCGCTACACTCCCAGCCAAGTATCCAAGTGCAGTTGGGGAGCGAGACCTCTAGTGATGTATTTGAAATATATGCTGTCGGAAGTTAAGCTGAGCTATTTCGTATTTCAAGCATCGTCATGGTCTTGTGAAGACAATAACACTCCTTTTCTACGCAAATTCCCAACAATGACATCATATCTGTGTGTTGATTTACGTGCTCAGTGTAAACGCACACACACTGCAGTATGCTGTTTTAATCAACCCGTCTACTAGCTCGTAAATAATGGCGACATGTAGGATCAGATCTACCAACGGATGTTCTATTTTTGAACGCGTGCGTGCAGAATTTCTGTCTGACATTGTAATAAATAAGGTTTTAATCAGGGTTGAGGTGTAAATTGTAAGACGTGTGTTATTATCCAAACGTATTTAGGTGATTGCTCAACAAATAATAATAATAACAATAACAACAACAACAACAACAATAATAATAATGATAATGATAATAATAGGCTGCAGTGTTGGGGAGTCTTCACATTCCCCGAAAAGTTCTGGGTGGGTTTGACTAGGCAGCGCTTCCTGGGAGAAGTCCCTAGGGCCATGAGCTAATGATGAGCCTAACCAGACTGACTGTGCCAGGATCACCCAAACCCTCTTTGCTGCATTTTAAAATTTTAATCGGTACACAATAATAATAATAATAATAATAATAATAAGAACGACGACGATGATGATGATGATGATGATGATTATAATTTTAAAAACAAAAATGTTAAATAAATAAAAGATATCGTACTTGTAGTTTTCCTGTACTATAATGATCCTGTCTCAGACACATTTACAAGCAAAGTTGTATGTGTCGCCTCGGTGACCTCTTGACCCCGTTGACTGAAGGTGACAGAGAGGATCAATTGAGGCTTCCTACTGTATCATATAGTTGTCAGATGTTGGCGGATATGGTAGTGCGGTAGCCTAGACTGACGAACAGGGTTCGATTCCCCGCGTGCCCACGTTATTATAGTTCGCCCCACGTGCCCACATTATTATAGTTCGCCCTACGTGCCCACATTATTATAGTTCGCCCCGCGTGCCCACATTATTATAGTTCGCCCCGCGTGCCCACATTATTATAGTTCGCCCCGCGTGCCCACGTTATTATAGTTCGCCCCGCGTGCCCACATTATTATAGTTCGCCCCGCGTGCCCACATTATTATAGTTCGCCCCGCGTGCCCACATTATTATAGTTCGTTAGTGCAAATTCTTAAACACGTCACTTCCGGTTGTTCTTTTATTTCTCCTATATAATGAATACGCCTAATATATGCTGACACTTATCAGTGTGTTTCCTTTGCCTTTTTATATTTTGGAATTCATCTGGACAAAACGTTCTTGTTGTATTTGCTTTAAAAATAAAGTTGATACATCGATATAAGTTTACACTTGACAATGAAAATATATAAAAAAAATTGCATGTCACGACTGTTCATCTCGAATTTCTTTACGACAGCATGCAGTTTGTAGAGTATGTACATGCATATATTGTGAGGCTTGGAATAAATAACCCAATCTCTCTCGCATACCAAGTGTTCATCGATATACTGATGATGTGCAACCTACCAAACACGTTTAAGAACAGCAACCCATTGAACGCACATTAAGAACCCGGGACAGATGGTACGCATGCTTCATGCATTCGAGGGCTGGTCAAAAAGTTCTAAGTCTAACAAACAAAACCAACAATTGTGAAAGTGTAATTCTATTTTTTTAAATAATCTCCCTTCTTTTCAAAACACTTCTCATATCGATAGTGAAGCTTTTCAATTTCAGTCAGGAAAATGTTTTCTGAAGCTACCCTGAAAAACCCATTCACGGCAGCGCTGAGGTCATCGTTGTCGTCATAGCGCCTTCCACGAAGGTGTTTTTTTCAGTTTAGGAAACGGGTGGAAATCACTTGGTGCCAGGTCATGACTTCCTGGGGAGTACTTTTCTCTAAAGACAAAAACTTGACTGTTCGGTAATCGTTCTGTTCCATTCCTGTGTCCATTTGGACCCTATCACGTTCAACTGGCTGTCACTAATATACAAACGGCCTCAGAGGACCAAATACACTTGCAATGAACTACACAAACAATGTAATACATATACAATGACCAGTTCACTTTGTTATGGCCCATAGTTGAACGTTAGTCAGGCTTAGAACTTTTTGACCAGCCCTCGAATCTAGCCGCCCCTGTGCTGTGTCTTGAAGACAGGCTGCCTCGTTTACTGCATTACAAAAGGATATACAGTAAACTACGGTTATAACGAACTCAAAGGGACTACTAATTTTAGTTCGTTATATCCGTCAGTTCGTTATAAGCGTGTTCGTTATAACCGTAGTTTACTGTATGTAAATAGTGTAAGGCACTCATATTCATCAGTCTGTTCATGACTTTCAACAATGTTGTTTTCCAGTCAAAGTCGAATGAGAAGAGAGTTACTTTACAGAAATCTTCGCATGAATCATTATGTGTTTGATGTAATCTGTACACAACTTCTTTATGTAATGTGTAGACATTTTTTTTACTCCTTGAAACCCCGGGAAAATACTGTCCGCCCAGCTCTGAATGTTCGCGTGGTATTGCTGTATACTAGTTACCGTCAACAAAACTGCTTCCCATTTGTTTGGAGTTGGCAAATCAACAGATATATTAATTAGATTATTCTCTGGCTTTGGAATAAGCGTTCACTTTACAACATATGCATACAGTGCAAATCTGCACCTGTGTAAATTTACATTTGCACCTGCTCCAGACATGGTGTAAATTTGCTCGTTTAAATATACACACATGAGCAAACGCGTTCACATGACAAGTATACACACGTATTATTTTAACACAATTATGCAAATATATACACATATGTATATAGGTGCATGTGAAGGGGATGTTTAACAGATATCGAAGCGTTTGAATCAGTAAATTTCGGTCTCTAATCACAAAAAGATGATTACAATGATGATGATGATGACGATGATGACGATGATGATGATGATGATGATGATGAGGAGGAGGAGGAGGAGGAGGAGGAGGAGGAGGAGGATGGCCGAGACGATGATATTACTTACATCGTTGCGTTTCATAAGGACGTGGGCTGATTCCTATTTGACATAAAAGGATATACAGTAAACTACGGTTATAACGAACTCAAAGGGACCACTAATTTTAGTTCGTTATAACCGTAGTTCGTTATAAGCACATATACAGCATAACTACAGCAAATTGTAGGGACAAAAAAGTAAGTTCGTTATATCCGTCAGTTCGTTATAAGCGTGTTCGTTATAACCGTAGTTTACTGAATGTTCCATTTATTTTGTCTTTCTTGTCTTCATGACCCGACTCTGAAAACCATTGTGTCATTAAGCAGATTGAAAGTCGTCAGATATAAAGTGTTATTTCTACTCGCGTGTGTATCAATGTTATATTTTGTGATACAGTATTTCACTATACACATTCTAAACGGTTGTACGTACATCCGTATATTTACTTATTAAGTAAATCAGTATGATGTCAGGAAGTAGCGTCAATGTACGCAAATTTGGATGTAATTTTGTCTTTGAAAGGCGTTTAGAAGTGATACACATAAGAAAGAGAATTTATGGATGTCAACTTCTTTATTATGAGGAACACAACGTTTCGGAGTTTCCTCATAATAAAGAAATCGACATCCATAATATAAATTTTCTCCCTTGGGTGTAATTTTGATCATATAGACGCAATGCTTTTATACATACGTGATCAAAAACAACCTTAATTACCTTTAGACAAGGCAATAGGGGCGGTGGGGTAGCCTAGTGGTTAAAGCGTTCACTCGTCACGCCGAAGGCCCGGTTTGATTCCCTAACATTTAGGTACAATGTGTGAAACCCATTTCTGGTTTCCCCTGTCGTCATATTGTTGGAATATTGCTAACAGTGGTGTAAAACCACACTCACTCAGGAAATGATCTCTGAAGCGGCTGGTGTCAAATGTACATGCCCACAAAGAGTGAGTGAGTGAGTGAGTGAGTGAGTTTGGTTTAACGCCGCTTTTAGCAATATTCCAGCAATATCACGGCGGGGACACCAGAAATGGGCTTCACACATTGTACCCATGTCGGGATTCGAACCCGGGTCTTCGGCGTGACGAGCGAACGCTTTAACCACTAGGCTACCTGACCGCCCCTTGCCCACAAAGAATTATCTGTTTACAGAGTGAGTGAGTATGGTTTTACGCCGCTTTTAGCAATATACCAGCAATATCCCGGCGGGGGACACCAGAAATGGGCATCACGCATTGTACCCATGTCGGGATAACTGTTAAAGGATCAGACATGGCTTTAGTGATCTACACGTGTACGTATCATGTCTGGCTGTCTGGCACGGACAGGGCGAGCCCCTACACACAAAGAAGGTCCCTCTTCAAGTCAAGTCTCCACGCTCTTTGATAGTCAAATATGAAATGACCTTTTAAAAGTGTTAACCTGCCTTTGTGGGTCATATTGACTAATGGTTATATTACTAATGTATATTTACCCAGCCTGTATCTGTGCACACATTTACGCAAGCCCATTGGGGCCATGACATTTTGTTTTATTATCTTGAAAATAAGTTGAAAATACAAGCTACTATTGTGAAAATTCAAGTTATTAACTTAAAAGTTATCTTGAAAACTATTTTAAACTATGTTGATTCAAGATCAAATAAATTCAGCAAACGAACTTCCACCTAGCCGAGGCAAGAGAGTTAATAGATTAGTCATCGGAACGGGAGTTCACTGACAAGTCAGATAACTGTTGTCAGTTAACCCCCTTGCCTCTGGAAGATGATGAACTTCCCAAGGTTTCACTTTCTGGATCGGACGCTGTTGCCAGAACCTGAATTTTAAAAATTAAAAAATAGATTTTGTGCCCTAATGGGCCTCCGTACACATATGTAATTTAGGGTGATAAAAACTAGTCTTTAGCTAACCCGTGCTCCTAGACGCAGCTGTTTACTTTTAGTGTTACTGATAAACCCCGACGGAGATACCGTCTACTTCAAAAGAAACAGCTATATGAGATGGTTTGTCTCCGTGCAATGGAGTATTGCCCGGAGGCTAATAGTCAATGGTCGTAAACTGACAATACCATCATGAGGGGTGAAGGTCGGGGGCAGTGCAAGGCCACTAGGATGTCATCTTGGGACGGAGGGAGGGGGGGGGGGGGGGGGGGGGGGGGGCACGACTTGTTCGGTACATACCCCGACTGTTTCGGTTGCGTAATTTTCTTTCTTTGATGGACGGCTGTTGGGTCAGAAGATCGTGTGGGGTACAGGTATGAATGCTGGGGTGCGGTGGCGGGGTGACGTGATGAACGAGTGGTGGGTGGGGTGCGGTGGCGGGGTGACGTGATGAACGGGTGGTGGGTGGTCCCGCCAGCGGGTACACATGGGTCCTGCTTTAGAGTTGGGCTGGTGAAGTAACTGGTCAAGGGTTTTGTCACCGTGGTTCTACATGGGGCCCAACAAATATTACCCATAATATATAGTTTTATATAGGTTATCAGGTGACGAGGTAAGATGCTGGTTGGATCACGTTGAAAGGCATAAAACGAGTCACGCTGGATCTTGTCCGTTCTTTGAGTTTCTTCAAAGCCATGATGTTGTTACCTGTTCTTTTACATGATTTGGTTTGTTTGTTTGTTGTTTTACACCACACTCAGCAATATTCCAGCTATATGACGGCGGTCTGTAAATATTCGAATCTGGACCAGACTGTCCAGTGATTGACATCATGAACATCGATCCACGCAATTGGGATTGATGACATGCATCAACCAAATAGCGACTTTGACCATCCGACCTCGTTAGTCGCCTCTTACGACAAGCATAGTCGCCTTTTACGGCAAGCATGGGTTGCTGAAGCCCTATTCTACCCCGGATCTTCACGGGTACATGATATGGATCAGTGGAGGAAGATGGTACCTCATTTCCACCAGGGGCGTCTGTGTCCAGTCATAAACCAGTTAACTGATACCCTTGAGGATCAAGATACTTTTCCGAACTGAGTTAATTCGAAGATAAATATGGCCATCCTGATATCACCTTCCGAACAGTTCATTAACTTTGGAAATTTGAATCTAACTTTTGTTGATAGCTTTTACCTTAAACTTCAATAGGGTGGTATTGTTAATGACGGAAGCAGGCCTAGTGTGTTCTGGACAAAGGTGTGGGTAGGCCATTTTGAGCTGACAGTTTCATTGCATATTTGTACTTCTATCCTAATCAATGTATTTGTTTATTTGTTTGTTTGTTGTTTGTTAGCAATATTCCTGCTATATGACGGCGGTCTGTGAATAATCAAGTATTTGACATCATGAGCATCGATCTTTACAAATGGGTACGATGACATGCATCAAGCAAGTCAGCGAGCCTGACCACCCGATCCCGTTAGTCTGCTGAAGTGGAGGGTTCCAAGTAATTTTTAACTCAAGGGGGCGGTGGGGTAGCCCAGTGGTTAAAGTGTTCGCTTGTCACGCCGAAGGCCCGGGTCCGACATGGGTATAAAGTGTGAAGCCCATTTCTGGTGTCCCCCGCCGTGATAGTGCTCGAATATTACTAAAAGCGGCGTAAAACCATACTCTTACTCAGTGTTTGACTACACGTAACGCTGGTCGTAGACATCTAATGTTTATTCACATAAATTGTAGTAGCAGTTGTATGCACCATTGTTCATATTTAACTATAGTCCACAGCAGATTTCGGACTGGTATATATTTGTAAAATCACAAGATGTTTGGAGAGTGAGAGAAAAAAACTAGTCTCTCCAGATTTCTCGAACTAATAAGTGGATGTCTTAAACACACGCATGCACACACACACGCGCATGCACACAGACACACACGCACAGAGCGATAGCGAGACCACCACACACACATACACACACACAAGCGAGCGGGCGCGGGCTCACACACACACACACACACACACACACACACACACACACACACACACACACACACACACACACACACACACACACACACACACACACACACACACACATACACACACACACACACAAGCGAGCGGGCGCGGGCTCACACACACGAACACACACATACACACACACAAGCGAGCGGGCGCGGGCTCACACACACGAACACACACACACACACACGGGCGCGCGCACACACACACGAACACACACATACACGCGCGCGGGCACACACACACACACAGGGGCACACCACCACTCTTTGACATAGAAGGGTCACTGGCCTTCATTCTTTGACCCAATTCTTCTTTCCTTTATGCGCTGTCACCTGCGTGCTCCACCCGTGTTCACGTGTCCAGCCATCCGTGATCACGCACCCCTATAAAGAAAATACAACCCCAACAAGCGGCCATCGTCAACAAAGTCATGTAGCTGTGGCTGCTTAAGATATTTCATTCAAATTGTCAACCCAATATCTAGGTTAGGCTTGAAACCAGAAGCTGTGTTCACCGGCATGGTCGGGTAGATTTAAAGCAATGATAAACACAACACTGAACGCCCCGAGGATGTCAGTCGTCTTTTGTAAATACCCCTTCCTAAATCATTGCAGTATGTCAACGCTGAAGTCATGTTCAAACGTTTGGGGACTTTGATACGGGTTATATGTGACCTTCGTCTAAAGTCTCCACTAATCATATAACTTAACATTATCACAAATCATCCGTTCATGCTGTCAGCATGAACGGAATATATATATATATATAGAGAGAGAGAGAGAGAGAGAGAGAGAGAGAGAGGGAGAGAGAGAGGGAGAGAGAGAGAGAGAGAGAGAGAGAGAGAGAGAGAGAGAGAGAGAGAGAGAGATTATCCCGTTAATTTTGAGTGTCTGAGATTATTTATTTAACGTTGGTTATGGGGTAAAAAATAGTAAATACATAAGTACAATAATTCTGAACTAAACGTTAAACCCCACTGCACCTCATTTCTTACAGAGGTAGAAACAAACACAGAAATACTTTCGTTTCGATATGTTTCAATAGCCAGGAATCAGAATGAAGTGGACTTTGATACAACTTGTTTACTCTTTGCTAGTAAATGCCACACGCAGCGACATAAACATATCAAAACTACGACGTTTCTTCAGCCAGCCTTGTTATGCTGTAACGTGAACCGCTTCAGTACCTCTAAAGATGAACACGAATGTCCTGTCACGTTGCCATTCCTGCTGTTACTAATTAGAGATGCTAATTTCAGTTGTCGTCATTGACATACGTGACCGCCGTTGTACGATCTTTCCGTGATGTCTTTGTGCGTCGCATCTGTCCGTAGTTTTGTGTTTTCAATAAACACGTGACCTACATCACTTGTAGCAAGAGATGAGGCGAGGTTAAATGGGGTTTAAGATCGCGTTTAAGGTTATTGCACTTATATAGCGACGTGCATGTGTGTGTGTGTGTGTGTGTGTGTGTGTGTGTGTGTGTGTGTGTGTGTGTGTGTGTGTGTGTGTGTGTGTGTGTGTGTGTGTGTGTGTGTGTGTGTGTGCGTGTGTGTTTAACGCCGCTTTTAACAGTAGTCCAGTTATATCACGGCGTGTCAGCTTAATGTGGGAGGAAAGCCCGAAGTGATGCAGGTCTCAGACGTTTACCACTTCGGTGAAACGCACGAGCACGGGTATGGTGCTGACAAACCTAGAAACATAATCGGGGCGAACCGGGATTCGAACCCACAATCATAGGTTTAGACGACTGGGCCACCCGCGTCCCGAATATATTTATAATTATATATATAATTATTTATAATTATCAGAACAATGTTAAGGAAGAGAATTTATGGATGTCAACTTCATTATTAGGAACAACGTTTC
This sequence comes from Haliotis rufescens, assembly GCF_023055435.1. Taxonomy (NCBI): domain Eukaryota; kingdom Metazoa; phylum Mollusca; class Gastropoda; order Lepetellida; family Haliotidae; genus Haliotis; species Haliotis rufescens. Next base: position 26,362,037 of record NW_025963835.1, on the reverse strand, counting down.
GGAGTATATACTGACTCCTTCATCAGGTGAAAATAATGTTTTTTTAATATTTTAGATGCTAAGGTTCTGAATGGTAGCCATGGCTTACATAGGTTGAACAACTTAAGTCCGGTGTTTCATCATTGAATTGGCGAGTTAAACACACAGGCGAGGTTTAGACATGGAATCCCAGTGGTCTAACCAATACATAAATCTTCCTTTATTATAGACGCTACATGCTCTGAAAGCTTCCTGTCAGTTAGTGTTCCGGAACACTGAGTTCTAACAATGGTAAACATAGGTCTACTAATATCCACTTAAAGCGTTCTCACGTCTAAAGGCAACACGCCGCTAGATGTCGGTCCAGAAAGACAGGTTACTATGGTTGCAGCATAATTATATGCTACTGAAGGATGGCGATTAATTAGGAGAACCGCTGAGTGTGTATAACTTACACAGTGAGGTATACCCATATAAGAATGTACCGCCGCTTCGATCTTAATGCGGGGGCACGGGTGGCCCAGTCGTCTTAGGCGCCGCAATTCGCTATGCAAAGTTGCGTCCCTTTATCACACCAGAAACTTATAATTGTGGGTTCAAATCCCAGTTCGTCCTGATTATGTTTCTAGGTTTGTCAGCACCATACCCGTGCTCGTTGGCTTTAGCAAAGTGGTAAACGTCTGAGACCTGCATCACTTTGGGCTTTCCTCCTACATTAAGCCGACATACCGTGATATAACTGGAATACTGTTAAAAGCGGCGTTAGACCACCTTACTCACTTAGACAACTGAGCTTTTCGTTACCCCTACATGGACCATAACGCTATCCCCAATATATATCTTCATATGCCTTGTGTTGTATTTCATCTTCTGATACAGATTTATGATAACGTTATTGTTTGATTTTTTTAATGAGATATATAAATATTGTTCTTTTCTTCTTTAACACATATTGCATATTTTGTCCACGTTATCAAAACTTCAGTGTGCAATACACAGACTCTCATTCGATCGAGGGACGGGGGGTAGCCTAGTGGTTCAAGCATTAGTAGGTCACGCCTAAGACCCGTGTTCGATTCTCCAGATCGATACAATGTGTGAAGTCCATTTCTGGTGTCCCCGTCATGATGCTAAAAGCGGCGTAAAACCAGTCTCACCCACTCAGTCACTCACTCAATCACTCACTCACGTGCATGCACGTCGCTATATAAGTACAATTATCTTGGATGCGACGTTGAAGACCAGTTCACCTTCAACTCATCTGCAAGGCGTTTATTGAGCGAAACGCTTTTCAAGAACGTTAAGTCAAAAAAGACGTTCATTAAGAGAACGAAATGCTCTTCATCGCTACAAAACGTTTTAGCCTGTTGACAGCAAGACTGATACTACACTCTTCAAAAAAAGAAACGCAGCCATTGTCGATTTGCAATGTCTTAAATGTCATTTTTTTCACACTTGTTCAAAAATGTCATGGAGGAAAACAGTAAAGCGAAATGCACGTGCAAGTTATGGCATTCGTAACTCGTGGTAGTGGCTATAAAAAGGCAAGCCCAAGACAATAATTTGCCATTCAATTGTCAACATTTTTCAAGTTCGAAAATGCCGAGACTCAGTGCTGCCGATCGGAACATCGCCATAGGGCGTATCCAAAGAGGGGAATCACAGACTTCTGTTGCACGCCACTTCAACGTCCACCACAGGCCCATTTGCCGCCTTTTATGACCGATGCACACAGTTCAATTCCACTGCAGACCGTCCGAGAACCGGCCGACCAAGAGTTACCACCCCTGCACAGGATCGCTACATTCGACTGTTCCACCTACGTCATCGCAATGTCACAGCTACAGAGACTTCAGGACGCATCCCTGCAAGATATCGGATCAGACTGTCAGGAACCATCTTTGCGAGGCTTGAATCCGACCAAGAAGACCAGTTATCGTCCCTGTTTTGCAACAGATCCATCGACAGCGACGCTTGCGTTGGTGCCATCTTACCTTGGAATTATAGAGGCGAGTTTGGTTTAGCGATGAATCACGATTTCTTCTTCACCGGTGAGTTGGAAGACAACGTGTTTATCGTCGTCGAAATGAGCGTTTTGCCCCACACTGTGTACGTGAATTCGACAATTTCGGTGGCGGTAGTGTTATAGTGTGAGGGGCCATATTCTACCACGAGATCTGACTTGGTTGTGGTTCAGGGAAATTTGACAGTAAATCGCTACATGAATCAAATTCTTCAACCTCACCTTCTTCCAATCATTGATAGCCAGAGGGAGCTGTTTGACAGGTCAACGCTCCACCGCACACGGCTCGTATCACTGTAGACTACCTTCATAATGCCAACATCAACGGCTTGCCCTGGCCGTCCAGATCTCCAGATCTCAACCCAATCGAACACCTCTGGGATGAACTCGATCGACGTGTACGTCAACATTAGAACACGCCGCAGACACTCCCACAACTGACCAACGCGTTACAAGCAAAATTCCGCAGGACAGAATTCGTACACTTATCCAGTCAGTGCCGACGAGATGCAGAGCCGTGATTGCTGCCCGGGGCGGTCACACGAGATAGTGAGTTCAGCGCAACCTTGTGGCCTTATGTGACATGACAATGAAAAATTGTTTTTAATGCCCTTGTACAGCGACAACATGTGACTATCGAGCTCCAAAAATTCATATTTGTATCTATGATATTAAATTAAATATATCGACTTTATTAGGTACAATAAATTTACTAAAAATCTACCTGTGCGTTTCTTTTTTTGAAGAGTGTATGTTGCACTGTCTATACTGAAAATCCCAATAGTGCACACGACTTCACATCCTCGTCAAGTCCTTTCAAGCCCAATATACAAATGCCAAGGAATTCACGGCTCACATAAAAACAACAAAAGACACACTTCTCTTCACCGACGTTGTAGCTGTTGTCAACAGAATGGAGATGCGTGTAGTCATTGGGGCAGAGAGATGTTCAGAAGATGAAGGTCATACTTATTCAATGACAGCGTGTTATTTTTACCGTCAATATCAATAGCATTCTTTTGACGACCCTTCAAAGACAGTAATGCCTGTACTTGAACAGGTTTTAGAGCTTTCGAACGCGAAGCTCTGACATGGTGCCTGATAGGTTAATTTAAGTCTGGCACTCGTATGTATGACTGATAGTCTGATGTAGGATTGGCAATCGTGTGAAGGACTGATAGCCCCAGAAACTGGATAAATAGCCTCACAGAGGACCGATGGCCTCTATTAGAATAAAGAAACTAAAATGGACAAGAAGATAGCAACTATGCTAATACAGTCAAAAACTCTTGTGTCGAGGTTGAAGGGACCTACGTAAATGCCTCGAGTTAGCCAAGGTTCGACACAACCGAAAATGGTGAACAAAGAAGGGATACATAGGGACCAACAATAAATTCGAGATAACCGTAAGTTCGACACAACGGATTTTGACTGTACATTAATGTACGTATAAGAAACTGGTGACAAGTATCCTGGTTGTTTAGCCACTACTAGCACCAGGTCTCAAGAATCCTGGTTGTCTAGCCACTAGCACCAGGTATCAGGTATCCTGATTGTCTAGCCACTAGCACCAGGTGTCAAGTATCCTTGTTGTCTAACCACTAGCACCAGGTGTCAAGTATCCTGGTTGTCTAGCCACTAGCACCATGGATCAAGTATCCTGCTTGTCTAGCCACTAGCACAAGGTGTCAAGTATCCTGGTTGTCTAGCCACTAGCACCATGTATCAAGTATCCTGCTTGTCTAGCCACTAGCACCAGGTATCAAGTATCCTGGTTGTCTAGCCACTAGCACCAGGTATCAATTATCCTGGTTGTCTAGCCACTACTAGCACCAGGTATCAAGTATCCTGGTTGTCTAGCCACTAGCACCAGGTCTTAAGAATCCTGGTTGTCTAGCCTCTAGAATCGAACTGGTACCTCTGAGCCCTGTCCCCAGCGCCATACCGCCATACTGGCCTACTGGTGTCGATGTATTCTAGACAGGGATGTAAAAGCCACACGCCGAAAACATACGAACAGGGTCAATCACAAATACATATGCCGAACGAGGTGTAGACGCCTCGGAGAATTACTGACGTCACCGCAGGTGAACGCAAGAGTGAATTACCTGTAGTGTCAGGTTTCAGAGACCCATGAGTCACACTCTGTGAATTATACCTTGGTCATATGACACGGCAAGCCCATGTGCCCGATCTGGGTTGATGATATTACCTGTGTGTTGAGCTGTTGACGTTTTGTGTAACTCACATGTAGAGATATTTACTTATATGAAAGTCAACCGTACGTGGCCGGATATAATGTGGAAAATTAATGTGGCTGGAGACTTGTAAATGTCAACTGAGCTTACTTGACTGGGGAGTTGTGTAAGGATAGTGATATGGTTGGCTGGAGAGTTGTGTGTTAAAGAGAGATGCTGACTTGAGAGTTGTGTGTTATAGCGAGCTGGATGTCTAGAGAGTTGTGTATTATAGCAAAAAGTGTGTTTGAAAGAGTTGGGCTTTATAGCGAGATGGTGAATTGGATTACGTCAACAATTATGAATTGCATTACGTCAACAATGGTGAATTGCATTACGTCATCAATGGTGAATTGCACTACGTCATCAATGATGAATTGCGTTACGTCAACAATGATGAATTGCATTACATCAACAATGATGAATTGCATTACGTCATCAATGGTGAATAGCATTACGTCAACAATGATGTATTGCATTACGTCATAAATTATGAATTGCATAACGTCAACAATGGTGAATTGTATAACGTCAACAATGGTGGATTGCATTACGTCAACAATGATGAATTACATTACGTCATCAATGATGAATTGCATTACGTCAACAATGATGAATTGCGTTACGTCAACAATGATGAATTGCATTACGTCATCAATGGTGAATTGCATTACGTCATCATTGATGAATTGCATTACGTCAACAATGATGAATTGCATTACGTCAACAATGGTGAATTGCATTACGTCAACAATGATGAATTGCATTACGTCAACAATGATGAATTGCGTTACGTCAACAATGATGAATTGCTTTACGTCATCAATGGTGAATTGCATTACGTCAACAATGATGAATTGCATTACGTCAACAATGATGAATTGCATTACGTCATCAATGGTGAATTGCCTAACGTCAACAATGATGAATTGCATTACGTCAACAAAGATCTGATCTGATAGAAGTTGTCAGTCGAATTGGTTGTCAACAAATATCAGTCTATATTGCCAACGACTAAACTCAATAATGTCTTGGCAAAAATGCTCTTAAATACAGAACCGGTTACTGTAGAAATCCATCACTAACATGCATGAATAATCTATGTCAAAAACATATACACAATCGCTCCATTGCTACGTGTTTAATGATGACATATCGGGAAATGATAGGGGATATTGTCAATGCAAATGTGTATCGGGTCAAGTCATTTGATGATAGCTGTAAAAAATCCAAATCCAAAATTCTATCAATAGAAATGTAGACTCATTTTTGTAAGCCACGTTAACAGTTTATTAAAGGGACACTTGACAGTTACTATAGGCAAGTTTCATGAAGCTACTATAAGTTAACTGCATGAAGATACTATAAACTAGCTAACAGATTATTATGGATGCCTCACTATGTTATTGTTCATGGTCTGGTTCAGTAATTTATACTTTCATATTTTACTATTTTGTGTGCATCGTATGGATATGAAAAGAAATCGTTTTTTGCTTCGAAAGAATTTTCAGTTATTACTATATGTCGTCACACAAGTTGAATTACAATTTCAGTAATGCATAGTTGTTGTATATCAACAGAGGCCATTGCAACATGAAAGGAGTGTTGACTGAGTGGGGTTTTGTAAAATGGTTGTGACATAATACACGCTGACACCATAAATATAGGGGATCACGTGGTCTCACCTTCGTCTGTTATACTCACGTGAATTTGCATGTTGCTTTGTTGCACTTTTGAATTACTTTCTAAATGCTCTGTCAAATGTTTCAATCTTGAAATTGCAACGTTTCTTGCATATGGTGTTCTGCCTGTCGGTCCAAACGCGAGGTATGGTTCACTTTTTCTCTTCCCGATCCCGAGGAGGATATCTGATATAAATTACAAAATCACATATTTGATTTTTAGATGATCAAAAAGGAATCTTGTGACCGTAAACTATAATTCAATATAAGCACTAGGGCTGGGACGAGTCCAAATGTACTACCCGGGTACCCACCACCCTATTACCCGACCCTACCCGGGTACCCACTGTAGGTCTCAGGAGATGTCTCGAAATGTCCGATTGGGAACATTTTTAGCATAGCCCTGGCAAAACGTATTTAGATACATGTATAAAACAATCTGGTCATTCATACACTGAAGTTGAATTAAGTTAACCATATGAAAAATCAGAAGGAATGGGTGCATAGTCAGAAAGAAATGCGAACATTAGTGACTTTAGTGTAACCATATATAATTTTTTTCACTAAACAATATAAGGCGTGACTAACCACGAGTTACCCGTCCCAGCCCTAATTAGCACCAATATTCGAATTCTTGATATCTAAAAAGTTAATTATTGATATTATTAAATAAAATTTGTGACATCATAAATTGCTTTATTGATATCACACAATAACATTTGTAATACGACAAATTTTCATCATCATGATAATAAAATCCAAGTGACTTTTAGATGTCTATAAATCAAAAACAATACACAAGAGAGTAAGATCAGTCCTAAAACACAGATGCAACTGAAATTTCAAAATAGGTCTGCAACCTGGATATTGACCCAAGTTCGCGAATAGGTGATTATATATCGTCGAGCAGCAGCTTTGAAAGTTGACAATAACGTCAAATCTTGCGTCCCGCGACAGTCTGTGTATATAACGTATTGCAGCCTTGGCCGCTTTTTTAAAGATGACCTACAGTTTTCTAAGAGGACACTTACACAACCCTCACACAGTGAAGAACGACATCTCCCCCATCTCGTCCTTGCTACCCCCCCCCCCCACCCCAATCTCCATACCACAGACCCCACTCCACCTCCACTACAAATCCTCAACCCCACTCCGCGTATCCTGTATCCTACATAGGTTTATATTACCATTTTAGCTCGTCGGTTGTAGCTGTTCTGTAAGCCGAGACCCGTGTGGTCAATACAACACAGTAACGCTCCCTATACACACACTGCAAAGATCTAAAGTGTTGAATCAGGTGGTACATAATATACAATATCGGCCTACATCACAAACATTCCACCTCGGGTTGGGGAACAGACGACAGGTCAAGCCATGGGTACTTGTAGCGAGTGTCTGCGGCCTGTATACTTGAAACACCCCTTGAATTGTGTGTCTTCTCTCGAAAGTCAATCATTCATAAGGTCACTGATGGGGAGTAACAATGGGAAGTGGAAATGTATGTCAGCGTTAAAAGGAATAAGTAATTAGTATAAGTAAAACGTAAAATGAAATGTATTTGCTGTGGAGTTGTTCTCGTCACTGCATCGCTGAGATTGTCTCAATGCGTGTTGCAGTTATCGCCATTGAATTTCTAAGATTGTCTTATGTTTGAGAAGTTCGCTCTGTCGAGTCACTGAAATTGTTTCTATCTTATTAAATTTTCCCGCTATTGAATCTCTGAGATTGTCTCCATCTTATGAAATATTCCCGCTATTGAATCTCTGAGATTGTCTCTCTCTTATTAAATTTTCCCGCTATTGAATCTCTGAGATTGTCTCTAGGTGATTAAACTTTCCCGCTATTGAATCTCTGAGATTGTCTCTCTCTTATTAAATTTTCCCGCTATTGAATCTCTGAGATTGTCTCCATCTTATGAAATATTCCCGCTATTGAATCTCTGAGATTGTCTCTCTCTTATTAAATTTTCCCGCTATTGAATCTCTGAGATTGTCTCTAGGTGATTAAACTTTCCCGTTATTGAATCTCTGAGATTGTCTCTCTCTTATTAAATTTTCCCGCTATTGAATCTCTGAGATTGTCTCTAGGTGATTAAACTTTCCCGCTATTGAATCTCTGAGATTGTCTCTCTCTTATTAAATTTTCCCTCTATTGAATCTCTGAGATTGTCTCCATGTTTCAATCTGTACCCTCTATTGAATCACTAGGATTGTCTCCATGTGTGTTGTAGTTCCCACTACTTTACTGCATGTCTCAGATTGTCTCTATTTTGTTGCAGTCATCATGCCGGAACAGAGGCACCGTGGGAGGATACTTTTTGGCGGGAAGGAGCATGCACTGGATCCCGGTAAGTTTTGTTCGACAAAGCGACAAAAAGAACAACGTTTTGTTTCACAATAGTGCGTGAGGGGGCCAAAACACAATCCCTCAACCAGTGGTTGATAGAATGATCATCATGACTTAGGGGTACGAAGGAACGCAATCAGGCAAGTGAATACATCGCGTATATCACTGTGGCGCGAGACATACGTTAAGGTCGTAAAGCATTCAAAACGAAAATGGCGAGTCCATTGTTGCAAAAAGGGGTTCTCGGGCACATGTGATGAGTGCGGTAGAACTTTTATTGTTTATTTTCTATTGAAAACAAATGTGACTTGGGAGGAACAGTTTTTATTCTTATCCCCACCAAGAATACCAACTAACACAACTGGACACACCATGAACTCGGCTCTTAAAGCAAGATCAGTTGTCAAGCATTTTAGTTCAGGGATAACATGTCATATGATGAGTATGCGTCATATTTACCTAATATTATATTTTTAATTTTAGATTGTGCGTGGTTGTTTTCATCTTTTCTTTTGACACAAGTGGTTACATTTATGTATCCATCTGTGATTTTAAATAATATTGGACCCGTGAAGATCCGGTGAAAATAGATCTTCAGTTACCCATGCTTGCCGTAAAAGGCGACTATGCTTGTCGTAAGAGGCAACTAACGGGATCGGGTGGTCAGGCTCGCTGACTTGATTGATGCATGTCATCGTATCCCAATTGCGTGGATCGATGCTCATGATGTCAATCACTGGATAGTCTGGTTCAGACTCGATTGTTTACAGACCGCCGCCATGAAGCTGGAATATTGCTGAGTGTTTCGTTCAACAACAAACATGATACAAACAGACTTGATATTGTTTATTTACATTTTAGATTGGGGCGTCGTTATTCGCCAGCAACATCGGCAGCGGTCACTTCGTGGGTCTGGCAGGATCCGGAGCTGCAAGCGGCATCGGCATAGCAGCGTTTGAACTCAACGTGGGTATCTTGAAAAAATAGACTACAATTCATAGGAAACACGTAACTTTACACCAACGTTATATGTCTAAAGAATAGATATCTGTATTTCCATTTTCTTGTATTCAGCTCCATAAAAACACTCAAAAACATGATGACATCATCTCCCTGTCAAGGGCTTACTGTGGATAAATGAATATCAATCTTCTGTAATGATAAAGCAAATCATATTTAAAAGCCCAACATAAGCTCAACGTTCCTTGCTTAACTACATTGTGAAGTTCGTCATGTCCTATAAGGGGCGACTAACAGGATCGGGTGGTCAGGCTCGCCGACTTGGTTGATGCATGTCATCGTATCCCAATTGCGAGGATCGATGCTCATGATGTCAGTCACTGGATAGTCTGGTCCAGACTCGATTATTTACAGACCGCCATCGTATAGCTGGAATATTGCTGAGTGCGGCGTTAAACAACAATCAAACAAAACCAACAAACTTGTAAGTGAACGCTGTGAATGACATCTCGTCGATCGACGTATCTTCAATGCCTTAAAGGTAGTCATACTTCATACATTAGTGTACAAGTACAGTGAGGCATCATTATGACCTCTTCATATACCCTGTTCATATAACCCTCTCACATAAACCTGATCACTTAACCCTGTTCACATGACCCTGTTCCCATGACCCTGTTCACATAACCCTGTTCACATACCATGTTCATATAACCCTGTTCATATAACCCTGTTCACATAACCCTGTTCATATAACCCTGTTCACATAACCCTGTTCATATAACCCTGTTCATATAACCCTGTTCATATAACCCTGTTCACATAACCCTATTCATATAACCCTGTTCACATAACCCTGTTCATATAACCCTGTTCATATAACCCTGTTCATATAACCCTGTTCACATGACCCTGTTCATATAACCCTGTTCACATAACCCTGTTCATATAACCCTGTTCACATAACCCTGTTCATATAACCCTGTTCATATAACCCTGTTCACATGACGCTGTTCATATAACCCTGTTCACATAACCCTGTTCATATAACCCTCTTCATATACCATGTCAAATACCATGTTCATATACCATGCCATATGCCCTGTCATAAACCCTATACACTGTTCATATACCCTATTCATATACGCTATTCATATGTCCTATTCATTTTCCCTGTTCATGTTTTATTCAGGCCATCTTCATCCTGATGATTCTCGGGTGGATCTTCGTCCCCGTCTATGTCGCTGCTGGGGTAGGTGACGTTTCCATCCACACGTTACAATTATAGGCAAGCCTTATCTTCACTCAACCCGTTCTTATGAGATGTCCAGCACCTGAGGAATGGGTCTTAATCGAAGAGTGAGTGAGTGATTTGGGTTTAACGCCGCTTTTAACAGTATTCCAGTTATATCACGGCGTGTCAGCTTAATGTGGGAGGAAAGCCCGAAGTGATGCAGGTCTCAGACGTTTACCACTTCGGTGAAACCCACGAGCACGGGTATGGTGCTGACAAACCTAGAAACATATTCGGGGCGAACCGGGATTCGAACCCACAATCATAGGTTTCTGGCGTGCCCAAGGAACATTTGCTTTCGGTGGCAATAATACTATACAGGGAGTCAAATATGCTGACGATGTAACACCTACGTGTATGTTTCATTCTACCATGCCATTGAAGAATGCTTGATTCTGGTGGTTTAATTGAGGTATCAAGTCTACATTTGATACCTCTAAATTAAGCCCTTTTATGCAATAACTATGCGTATGAATACATCGGTAACCTATAAGTAACTTTATTTATAACAATATAGTTTAAACAAACCTTTTTATGACCGATATTCGTCATATCCACCAATCACCGTTTGCGCGTCCATTCAACATGCTTGCGGTATCAAGAGTCTGTGAGTGCTAACAATGTCTTTCTGGGGATGTTTCGAAAAATTAAAAAAACTGGTGTTGGAGACAGTGAATTACTATGAACCTTAAACGCTCGGCACCAGGGGGGCACGGGTGGCCCAGTCGTCTAAGGCGCCGCGATTCGCTGTGCAGAGTTGCGTCCCTTGGGCATGCCAGAAACCTATGATTGTGGGTTCGAATCCCGGTTCGCCCCGATTATGTTTCTAGGTTTGTCATCACCATACCCGTGCTCGTGGGTTTCACCGAGGTGGTAAACGTCTGAGGCCTGCATCACTTCAGGCTTTCCTCCCACATTAAGCTGACACGCCGTGATATAACTGGAATACTGTTAAAAGCGGCGTTAAACCCAACTCACATACACACGCTAGGCTCCAGAGTAGATACAACGGGTATGGAATCTAGTTTGAGGCGATTAAAAGGACAGTAGGTCTCCAATCATCTCCTGACTGTGTATCCTACAACTAAATGACTTCTGCAACAGGTATTCACCATGCCAGAATACCTCCGGAAGCGTTTTGGGGGTCAAAGGATCAGAATCTACCTGGCCGTTCTTGCCTTGATCCTGTATGTCTTCACGAAGATCTCTGTAAGTATAAATACTCTCTATGATGTAAAGTCTCTGTATTTCAGTAATTTGCAACACAAGTTTATTTTGTAGCGAGTCATAGTATATAAACGACAAAGGTCTTTTCGAATTCAAAAGAAATCTCTGCTGAAAGCAGAATCAATTGTATGATTCCTACTATATCCTGAGCATGTGTTAATGAATCACTATGAAATAGTGATGATACCAATTGTTCGCGAAAAAGGGAGCGTATCCTGCGCCACTGGTGGCACCCGTCACAAACACACGCAAAGGCAAGTCAATTGTTCACCTGAACGAACACGGAAACATATGGTACGAGCCCAAACAGGGTTTGCATCGGACATGAGTTTTGTCACTGATGCGTAAAATTTGGAAATGTCCTCCACATGCCTACCATAAAAAAATGTGAAAGCTTTACTGAGACCTTGAATGTTGTGATGTATAATGACATGCTTATGATAAAGTCGGAATCGTACAATGGACTCTGCTGTTAGTAGCGATTTCTTAATATCATGAAAATGATTGTGTCGCTTCTATTTCTAAACTGAAACATTTTTATCAAAATACGATTTGGATCGAGCAGCATGAGCACACTAACATCACGCGCTCTAGATCGGTGATTGTATGGTGTACGTCTCCCTCTTCCAGGCCGACTTGTACTCCGGCGCCATCTTCCTGACACAGGCCTTGCCGGAGCTGAACCTGTATGTGGCTGTCATCATCCTGCTCGTCATAGCCGCTCTCTTTACCATTGGAGGTAGGGAAACACCAGCCTTCACGCCATTATCTGACTGTACTTACTCACACGAGGGAGAGTTAGAGATGGAGTGAAAGAGATAGAGGCAGAAAGAGAGACATAAGGAGAGACAGGGATATAGAGGAAGATAAAGGCAGAGAGATATATATATAGAGGGAGGAAGAGATATATACAAAGAGGGATATATAGACATAGAGGGAGATAAAGGCAGATATATATATATATATATATATATATATATATAGAGAGAGAGAGAGAGAGAGAGAGAGAGAGGGACATATAGACAGAGAGATAAAGGTAAAGAGAGAGATATATATAGAGAGAGGGAGATATAGACATAGAGGGAGATAAAGGCAAATATATATATACAAAGAGGGAGACATAGACATAGAGGGATATAAAGGCAGAGAGAGATATATAAAGAGGGAGATATAGACATAGAGGGAGATATAGGCAGATATATATATATATATATATATATATATAGAGAGAGAGAGAGAGAGAGAGAGAGAGAGAGAGACAGAGGGGGAGAGACTGAGGCGAGGATATCATCCAAAGCATAAAACAATGTATCCCTATCCTAACTGATCTCTTCACGTGACACTGATATATGTCTACTCGCCAGGTGGTCTGACTGCTGTGATCTGGACTGACTTCATCCAAACAATCATCATGGTCATTGGTGCCTTTATCCTCATGGTGATGAGTAAGTAGCACTTGGGCCTATTGTAGGAAGAGTGTAGTCCTTGGACCTATTGTAGGAAGAGCGTAGTCCTTGGACCTATTGTAGGAAGAGTGTAGTCCTTGGACCTATTGTAAGAAGAGTGTAGTCCTTGGACCTATTGTAGGAAGAGTGTAGTCCTTGGACCTATTGTAGGAAGAGTGTAGTCCTTGGACCTATTGTAGGAAGAGTGTAGTCCTTGGACCTATTGTAGGAAGAGTGTAGTCCATGGACCTATTGTAGGAAGAGCGTAGCCTTTGGACCTATTGTAGGAAGAGTGTAGTCCTTGGACCTATTGTAGGAAGAGTGTAGTCCTTGGACCTATTGTAGGAAGAGTGTAGCCCTTGGACCTATTGTAGGAAGAGTGTAGCCCTTGGACCTATTGTAGGAAGAGTGTAGCCCTTGGACCTATTGTAGGAAGAGTGTAGTCCTTGGACCTATTGTAAGAAGAGTGTAGTCCTTGGACCTATTGTAGGAAGAGTGTAGTCCTTGGACCTATTGTAGGAAGAGTGTAGTCCTTGGACCTATTGTAGGAAGAGTGTAGCCCTTGGACCTATTGTAGGAAGAGTGTAGCCCTTGGACCTATTGTAGGAAGAGCGTAGCCTTTGGGCCTATTGTAGGAAGAGTGTAGTCCATGGACCTATTGTAGGAAGAGTGTAGTCCATGGACCTATTGTAGGAAGAGTGTAGTCCATGGACCTATTGTAGGAAGAGCGTAGCCTTTGGACCTATTGTAGGAAGAGTGTAGCCCTTGGACCTATTGTAGGAAGAGTGTAGTCCATGGACCTATTGTAGGAAGAGCGTAGCCTTTGGACCTATTGTAGGAAGAGTGTAGTCCTTGGACCTATTGTAGGAAGAGTGTAGTCCTTGGACCTATTGTAGGAAGAGTGTAGTCCTTGGACCTATTGTAAGAAGAGTGTAGTCCTTGGACCTATTGTAAGAAGAGTGTAGTCCTTGGACCTATTGTAGGAAGAGCGTAGCCTTTGGACCTATTGTAGGAAGAGTGTAGCCCTTGAACCTATTGTAGGAAGAGTGTAGTCCTTGGACCTATTGTAGGAAGAGTGTAGTCCTTGGACCTATTGTAGGAAGAGTGTAGTCCTTGGACCTATTGTAAGAAGAGTGTAGTCCTTGGACCTATTGTAGGAAGAATGTAGCCCTTGGACCTCCAGTATGAGGAGAGTAGCCCTTGGACCTCCAGTATGAGGAGAGTGACACTTGGACCTCTAGTAAGCAGAATATGGAGGGACGGTCGGTTAGCCTAATGGTTAAAGCGTTCGCTCGTCAAGCCGAAGACCCGAGTTCGATTACCGACATTGGGTACAATGTGTGAAGCCCATTGCTGGAATATAGCTTACTCACTCACTCTCTCAGAATATCGATATCACTAAGCTACTTACATTCTTCATACCAGGGGTTCATTTTAATATTTAATATCTGACATCACGTTAATGCTCATTCACCTGTTTTTGGACAGGTTTTATTGAGATTGGAGGCTATGAAAGAGTTATCAAGGAATTCTTCGAAGCGTGGCCCAATACAACGAAAGTCCACTACGGCGTTAAAAACGACAACTACAGCTACACCAAGTGTGGCTTACCTCCAACCAACTCCATGCATCTCATCAGATCCCCAGAAGATCCTGGTCTTCCCTGGCCTGGAATCATGTTCGGCCTCACCATCTCCTCCATCTGGTACTGGTGCTCTGACCAGGTATGTCCTGGAGTCGAACACTCCTCTACTCCCACCATCGACACCCAGGTATATATGGCTCCTGGTGACATATCACTGGTACTGGTGCTCTGACCAGGTATGTCCTGGAGTTGAACACTCCTCCTCTCCAACCATCGATACCCAGGTATATATGGCTCCAGGTGGCATATCACTGGTACTGGTGCTCTGACCAGGTATGTCCTGGAGTCAAACACTCCTCTACTCCCACCATCGATACCCAGGTATATATGGCTCCAGGTGACATATCACTGGTACTGGTGCTCTGACCAGGTATGTCCTGGAGTCAAACACTCCTCTACTCCCACCATCGATACCCAGGTTTATATGGCTCCAGGTGGCATATCACTGGTACTGGTGCTCTGACCAGGTATGTCCTGGAGTCGAACACTCCTCTACTCCACCATCGATACCCAGGTATATATGGCTCCTGATGACATATCACTGGTACTGGTGCTCTGACCAGGTATGTCCTGGAGTCAAACACTCCTCTACTCCCACCATCGACACCCAGGTATATATGGCTCCTGGTGACATATCACTGGTACTGGTGCTCTGACCAGGTATATCCTGGAGTCAAACCCTCCTCTGCTCCCACCATCGACACCCAGGTTTATATGGCTCCAGGTGGCATGTCACTGGTGCTCTGACCAGGTATGTCCTGGAGTCGAACACTCCTCTACTCCCACCCTCGACACCCAGGTTTATATGGCTCCTTGTGACATATCACTGGTACTGGTGCTCTGACCAGGTATGTCCTGGAGTCTAACACTCCTCTACTCCCACCATCGACACCCAGGTATATATGGCTCCTGGTGACATATCCAGGTACTTGTATTCTGACCAGGTATGTCCTGGAGTCAAACACACCTCTACTCCCACCATCGACACCCAGGTATATATGGCTCCTGGTGACATATCACTGGTACTGGTGCTCTGACCAGGTATGTCCTTGAGTCGAACACTCCTCTACTCCCACCATCGACACCCAGGTATATATGGCTCCTGGTGACATATCACTGGTACTGGTGCTCTGTCCAGGTATGTTCTGGAGACAAACACTCCTTTACTCCCACCATCGACACCCAGGTATATATGGCTCCTGGTGACATATCACTGGTACTGGTGCTCTGACCAGGTATGTCCTGGAGTCAAACACTCCTCTACTCCCACCATCGACACCCAGGTTTATATGGCTCCTGGTGGCATATCACTGGTGCTCTGACCAGGTATGTCCTGGAGTCTAACACTCCTCTACTCCCACCATCGACACCCAGGTATATATGGCTCCTGGTGACATATCCAGGTACTTGTATTCTGACCAGGTATGTCCTGGAGTCAAACACACCTCTACTCCCACCATCGACACCCAGGTATATATGGCTCCTGGTGACATATCACTGGTACTGGTGCTCTGACCAGGTATGTCCTGGAGTCGAACACTCCTCTACTCCCACCATCGACACCCAGGTATATATGGCTCCTGGTGACATATCACTGGTACTGGTGCTCTGTCCAGGTATGTCCTGGAGACAAACACTCCTTTACTCCCACCATCGACACCCAGGTATATATGGCTCCTGGTGACATATCACTGGTACTGGTGCTCTGACCAGGTATGTCCTGGAGTCTAACACTCCTCTACTCCCACCATCGACACCCAGGTATATATGGCTCCTGGTGACATATCCAGGTACTTGTATTCTGACCAGGTATGTCCTGGAGTCAAACACACCTCTACTCCCACCATCGACACCCAGGTATATATGGCTCCTGGTGACATATCACTGGTACTGGTGCTCTGACCAGGTATGTCCTTGAGTCGAACACTCCTCTACTCCCACCATCGACACCCAGGTATATATGGCTCCTGGTGACATATCACTGGTACTGGTGCTCTGTCCAGGTATGTTCTGGAGACAAACACTCCTTTACTCCCACCATCGACACCCAGGTATATATGGCTCCTGGTGACATATCACTGGTACTGGTGCTCTGACCAGGTATGTCCTGGAGTCAAACACTCCTCTACTCCCACCATCGACACCCAGGTTTATATGGCTCCTGGTGGCATATCACTGGTGCTCTGACCAGGTATGTCCTGGAGTCTAACACTCCTCTACTCCCACCATCGACACCCAGGTATATATGGCTCCTGGTGACATATCCAGGTACTTGTATTCTGACCAGGTATGTCCTGGAGTCAAACACACCTCTACTCCCACCATCGACACCCAGGTATATATGGCTCCTGGTGACATATCACTGGTACTGGTGCTCTGACCAGGTATGTCCTGGAGTCGAACACTCCTCTACTCCCACCATCGACACCCAGGTATATATGGCTCCTGGTGACATATCACTGGTACTGGTGCTCTGTCCAGGTATGTCCTGGAGACAAACACTCCTTTACTCCCACGATCGACACCCAGGTATATATGGCTCCTGGTGACATATCACTGGTACTGGTGCTCTGACCAGGTATGTCCTGGAGTCAAACACTCCTCTACTCCCACCATCGACACCCAGGTTTATATGGCTCCTGGTGGCATATCACTGGTGCTCTGACCAGGTATGTCCTGGAGTCGAACACTACTCTACTCCCACCATCGATACCAAGGTATATGCGGCTCCCAATGACATATCACTGGTACTGGTGCTCTGACCAGGTATGTCCTGGAGTCGAACACTACTCTACTCCCACCATTGATACCCAGGTATATATAGTTCATGGTGCCATATACTGGTGCTCTAATCACGTATGTCCTGGAGTCAAACACTCCTCTACTCCCACCATCGACACCCAGGTATATATGGCTCCAGGTGACATATCCAGGTACTTGTATTCTGACCAGGTATGTCCTAGAGTCAAACACTCCTCTACTCCCACCATCGACACCCAGGTATATATGGCTCCTGGTGACATATCACTGGTACTGGTGCTCTGACCAGGTATATCCTGGAGTCAAACCCTCCTCTACTCCCACCATCGACACCCAGGTTTATATGGCTCCAGGTGGCATGTCACTGGTGCTCTGACCAGGTATGTCCTGGAGTCGAACACTCCTCTACTCCCACCATCGATACCAAGGTATATGCGACTCCCAATGACATATCACTGGTACTGGTGCTCTGACCAGGTATGTCCTGGAGTCGAACACTACTCTACTCCCACCATCGATACTCAGGTATATATAGTTCATGGTGCCATATACTTGTGCTCTAATCACGTATGTCCTCGAGTCAAACACTCCTCTACTCCTACCATCGACACTCAGGTATATGTGATGTCTGAAGACATTTACTGGTACTTTGATCAGGTATGTCCTGGAGTCAAGCTCCACTCATGTCGCTGTTATCCATGCTCGTTTACTCCTACCATCGATACCCAGGTGTATATGAATCATGGTGACGTGTGGATGTTGATGTGAAAGGTCTTCGTGCGTGGCCCGAAGGAGGAGTGTTTTGGGTGGAAATGGCTGGTCATAATGACCTTGACCTTTACTCAGGACTGTGACTGGGCGTGCCTATTTGTTTGTTTACACTAGTGTACAATAATGCCATACCAATTTACAAGAAATAATATCCGTTTATTTTGAAAAATCAACCGGGAAAGCAAGGACTAATAGACCCCCAGTCTAGTACATAACCTATTCAAGAGTATCACATCAAATTACAAAGGACCAGCGATGTGTGCTATTCCATGTCCTTTTGTTAGGCTTGCCACATGCACTAACGCGACTTCTTGGTCAGTGTCAGATAGAAATTTTGCAATGGAGCCTTTGTTATTTGGAGCAAGTTAAGGAAACTGTGTTTCTCTGCAGGTTATTGTACAGAGGGCTCTGGCTGCCAAGAACATCTCCAACGCCAAGGCCGGCGCCATCCTTGCTGGTTACCTCAAGTTCCTCCCCATGTTCCTAATCGTCTTCCCAGGGATGATCTCCAGAATACTGTTCCCCGGTCAGTGGTTTCTTACCTGTACAGTAAACTACGGTTATAACGAACACGCTTATAACGAACTGACGGATATAACGAACTTACTTTTTTGGTCCCGACTATTTGCTGTAGTTATGCTGTATATATGCTTATAACGAACTACGGTTATAACGAACTAAAATTAGTAGTCCCTTTGAGTTCGTTATAACCGTACTTTACTGTATTTGGGTTACAGCATGTTGTGCTTGCTGGTTGTTATACAAAGAGTACTGTCCAATTTATCTGGTCAGTGATTATCTAATCACCAGATACCGACTCTTTTGTCTGTAAGCAACACACCAATGTTTGTAGATTTCATTTGACTTCTACTCCTGTAATCTCTTCTCTGTAAGGTTGTTTGTTGTGTTAACTATGCACTCGGCAATAACCAGCTATGTAACTGTAAATAATCGAGCCTGGGCGAGACAATCCGTTGATTGATATAATGCACTTGGGATAAGATGACCAAGCCTGACCACCCGATCCTTTTTGTCGCCTCTTACGACAAGCATTGATTTGCTGAAGTCCAATTCGTTTTCGTATGTAACAGAGTCGGACTGTCGATCTTAAATACATGTACCATGTTTTAATTCTTATATTCAAAATTTGTATTTAATATCTCTATATGTGATATCGGTCCATTATCTCTACAGGGGTGGTCGGGTAGCCTAATGGTTAAAGCGTTCGCTCGTCACGCTAAAGACCCGGGTTCGATTCCCGACATGGGTACAATGTGTGAAGCCCATTTCTGGTGTCCCCCGCCGTGATGTTGCTGGAATATTGCTAAGAGCGGCGTAAAACCATACTCACTCACTCACTCATTATCTCTACAGATAGAGTAGCCTGTGCCGATCCAGAAGTGTGTTTCAAGGTGTGCGGAAGTCGTTCTGGCTGCACCAACATCGCCTACCCGACTCTGGTGCTGGAACTGATGCCCCCGGGACTCCGAGGTCTCATGCTGGCGGTGATGATGTCCGCCCTCATCTCCTCCCTCACCTCCATCTTCAACAGCAGCTCCACCCTCTTCACCATGGACATCTGGCGAAGAATTAGGAAACAAGCTTCTGATGTGGAGCTCATGATTGTTGGCAGGTAGGGTGGAAAGCATCGTCTGTTATGATTCTTCTTCATGATTGTGGACAGGATTAGTACCAGCAAATAGGATCATTCATGACATATGAGGGACATTGTGGGTGAAACATCACATTTTGACTTTTCATTATATTTTAAAACCCACAGCGTCTTCGGAACACAAAAATACAATTCACAAGCTTCAGTTCATATGTATTGCAGCGATACATGACATTAAACATGGCGATCTTCACTGAAGAAAGTTGACGTCAAACGTCTTTATGACGTCATGGCACAATTGTATCCTAGCACCATAAGGCCCCTTTTCTCCCGGTGGGTCATATATATATAAGATGTTACATATGGGGAGATGTGTTGGAGGTGTGTTGTATACGAAGTTATGGTTTAATTTGGAAATGAAGTTATTTATGAATTGATAACCGATGACTTCAGAGATTCGGAGAATCATACTTTTCGTTGTCATCGTTTTCCAATTGCGTGGATCGCTGCTCATGATATCAGTCACTAGGTTGTCTGGTCCAGACTCGATTATTTACAGACCGCCGTCACAGAGCTGGAATATTGCTGAGTGCAGCGTAAAACCAAAAAACAACAACAAACAACGACAGACAAAGAAAACGTATCTGTAGTGTCATTTCATTTTATTATATGTTGTTGGATTAATTTGTGATCTTCAATTGTTTTTTTGTTTTCAGAGTGTGTGTCCTCATCCTTGTTGGTGTCAGTATTGCCTGGATCCCCATCGTCCAGAACATCAGTGAGCTGTTCCACTACATCCAGGGAATCACCAGCTTCCTTGCTCCTCCTGTCTGTGCCGTCTACCTGCTCGCCGTCTTCTGGAAACGCACCAATGAAGTCGTGAGTGAAAATATGTGCATTTTCTGTCGTTTGTGTTAGAGTTCGACGAGGAAGATGTATGAGTGAGTGAGTTGGGTTTAACGCAGCTTTGAACATTATTCCCGTTATATCACGGCGTGTCAGATTAATGTGGGAGGAAAACCCGAAGTGATGCAGGTCTTAGACGTTTTACCACTTTGGTGAAAGCCATTAGAACGGGCAAGGTGCTGGCAAACCAAGAAACATAATCGGGGCGAACCGGGATTCGAACCCACAAAAAGAAGTTTGGCGTGCCCAAGGGACGGAACTCTGCTCAGCGAATTGCGGAGCCTTAGACGCCTGGGCCACCCGTGCCCCTAATGGGAGGAAGGAGGTGCAGAATGGGCATAATATGCCTGAGTTAATTACTTGTCCACAAAGCAATCCTATTGGTGATACTTCAGATGCGTTTTCGTTACAGTTGTATTCCCATAGTCACATCTCTGGCTGATGCATTGTTTTGGTTTTGGTTCGCAATATGGAATTCTGAAAAATGAAACAGAAGTCTTCCTTCTTTAAGGAAACGTGCTGCTGATGGACATTCTGGTATTGGTCACTCGACTATTCTCTCAAATTAATACGTTGCCCTTGCTGAGGAATAGCAATTTACCGTACAGAGTTGCTTCCCTTAGATGTACAAGGATGTGGTTATTGTGGGTTATATAATTTTGTCCCGACAATGGTCGTTATTTATATCAAACGTTTACGGCCTCCCTCCCACTGGTTTGGTTTTACCAAATTAGTTCGATATGAATAAAGTGAAAACGGCTTTCATCCGCTTTCATTTCATTTCACTAGCTTACGATCACACCAAGTGACCCCAAGGAAAATAAATATCTATATTTGTCTTTCTTAAATATTACACACACAGCTCAGTAATTGGGATAGACAGTGGATGTGTATCTATCATGATATGTGTTACATACGTTTTCTTATGCCTTCTTTGCAGGGTGCTTTCTGGGGCCTGATGGTCGGACTCGTCACTGGGCTGATCCGCTTTGCCTGGGAGTATTCGTATTCTCCCACCCCCTGCGGTGAAACCTCAGACAACCCCATGCCTGACATCCTCTCCAAAGTCCACTACCTCCATTTCGGGTGTATCCTGTTCCTCATCGTCACCATTGTCACCATCATCATCAGTCTGCTCACAAAATCAATTGATGACATCCACGTAAGAATTCGTCACGCACTATATTTTCATAAGCATTTGTCCTCAAGATCTGTCATATGTTTGCTTGTTGTTTAACGCCGCACTCTGCAATACTCCAGCTATATGGCGGCGGTCTGTAAATAATCGAGTCTGGACCAGGCACTCCAGTGATTGACATCATGAGCATCGATCCACGCATTTGGGATACGATGACAAGCATCAACCAAGTCAGCGAGCCTGACCAACCGATCCCTTTAGTCGTCTCTTACGACAAGCATAGTCGCCTTTTACGGCAAGCATGGGTTGCTGAAGACCTATTCCATCACGGATCTTCACGGGCCTCTCTGTCATATGTTACTATACCTATTAGTTGATTTTTATCATATGTTATCGATATCCCAAAAAATGAATTGTTCTGGCGCTTAGTCAACACTCAAAGAATACTTCTACATGATTTTTTTTGATAAAATATAATTTGATAAAAAAAAAAAAAATAATAATAATAATTCGCATAATATACAACTGGTGATGCGTATCTTAGACATCTTATCTCTGAAAATCAATTTGTTTTTTCGGGGAAATTTTACAACCTCGCAAACATGTGGTTGCAAATCTATTTCTTACCCCAGTCTTCACTGAACCAATTCATTTTTACACAAAATTACCCTGTCACAGATTACTTTTTACAAACTGTTTCAGGGATGGTTAAATAGACAGAATCAAATTTAAAAACAGTTTTTTAAATTTTCATTTGCATAAAAAAACAACTCAGTATATATTTCTTTTTAATGGGGGATGCATTGAACACATCATCACATACAAACCCTTTTAATGACAAGAAGACAAACTGTTTGCTACAAAGAATGTTGATCCCTATCATCCGTCTTCTAATGTAATTACATCGGTTTGCTCTGGGTTGCTTTCATACAGCTTTGTCAGTTTATGATGTCAGTATATAACATCTTTTTCTAAATGACGGTTCTCTTCTAAAAAAAAAGGAATGAATGCATAACATTGCCACTTTTGATGTAATAATATTTTATTTTTAATCATTTCCAGTTGGTTCGGCTGACATTCTGGAACCGCTTTGAAACTGGGCCACGTGTCGACATCGACGAGGCGCAAATAGCCCAGGAGGAGAAGGAGAAACAAGAAGCCTTGGCTGCGGCGCCAATAGGTTAGTATGTTCAGTATCGCCCATGGCTACCTCCCAAAAAGGTTAGTATGTTCAATATTGCCCATGGCTCCCTCCCCAAAAGGTTAGTATGTTCAATATTGCCCATGGCTCCCTCCCCAAAAGGTTAGTATGTTCAATATTGCTCATGGCTCCCTCCCCAAAAGGTTAGTATGTTCAATATTGCCCTTGGCTACCTCCCCAAAAGGTTAGTATGTTCAATATTGCCCATGGCTCCCACACCAAAAGGTTAATATGTTCACTATTGCCCATGGCTACCTCCCCAAAAGGTTAGTATGTTCAATATTGCCCATGGCTCCCTCCCCAAAAGGTTAGTATGTTCAATATTGCCCATGGCTCCCTCCCCAAAAGGTTAATATGTTCACTATTGCCAATGGCCCCCACCCCAAAAGGTTAATATGTTCACTATTGCCCATGGCCCCCACCCCAAAAGGTTAATATGTTCACTATTGCCCATGGCCCCCACCCCAAAAAGTTAGTATGTTCAATATTGCCCATGGCTCCCACCCCAAAAGGTTAGTATGTTCAATATTGCCCATGGCTACCTCCCCAAAAGGTTAGTATGTTCAATATTGCCCATGGCTCCCTCCCCAAAAGGTTAGTATGTTCAATATTGCCCATGGCTACCTCCCCAAAAGGTTAGTATGTTCACTATTGCCCATGGCTCCCTCCCCAAAAGGTTAGTATGTTCACTATTGCCCATGGCTACCTCCCCAAAAGGTTAGTATGTTCAATATTGCCCATGGCTCCCTCCCCAAAAGGTTAGTATGTTCAATATTGCCCATGGCTCCCTCCCCAAAAGGTTAGTATGTTCAATATTGCCCATGGCTCCCTCCCCAAAAGGTTAGTATGTTCAATATTGCCCATGGCTACCTCCCCAAAAGGTTAGTATGTTCAATATTGCCCAGTATTGCACCCTTCTTAATAACCAGAAACAGAACAATGACTTTAAACCAGAAAGGGAGCCTTCACTGTTGTTGGCATGTCTTGAAGGAGTCGTGCATCTCGTTATTCATTCCTTGCCTCCCCGTGTTGCAGTGGATTACGGCAGTCTACCATGGTACAAGAAAGCGGGGCAATGGATCTGTGGCATCGAGAAGATGAACCAACAACAGGAGCTCACCCCAGAGCAGAAGGCAGCTTTGGAGGCCAAACAAACGTCCATCTACGAGGGGAAGACATGGAGAAGAGTCCTCAATTTCAACGCTATCCTACTGATGACTGTAGCCACCTTCATGTGGGGCTTCTATGCTTAAAGGACAGACGAAACATTGATCACCTACCTGGGACTAGCAAATCATTGAAACGTTGACACTGTAGTCAGAATTGAAATGGCAATGAAATATTTTACTCATATAGTTGTGTCAGTAGATTGAGTAACATATATGTTCCGTAACAGAATATTTTTAGACGTTCTGCTATGTAGGAGCTTACCAGTCTAAATGCACCTGCATCTAGCCGTCATATACCATACTAACTCAACCACACCGAAGTGTCATACATTTCCGCTCTATAGTTAAGTTCATACATCATTTGTTTCACGATTATGACAAGTTATTGCTGTAATACTCTGAGAGTAACAAAGGAATTGGGTAATATTTTTTGGCAAATAGCATCATACTGTTTCACTATGTTATAATCAGGGTAAAAGAAAACAATTAGATAGTGTATTCTTATGTCATCCATACATTCACTGGTAAATTTAGAATTTTTAAATTATAGCAGACGCTCTTGTGAAATATTATATCACTAAGACGTCCAAAAAGAAGTTCCAACAATGCCCTAGCCATCGACCGGCCCTTTACCCCGCGTAACGAACACAACTATTACTCAAAGAAATATAATCGTTTGTCAAAATTATTCAGTTGAAAGAAAATTGAAATTTGGTGCTCAGCAAAAAGTCCCATTTTAGTTTGAACTATCGCTGCTATTAATCAAGATGCATTTGAATCAATGATTTAATGTTATGACCATCTGGATGTTTCTCTCTGGCATAATATGTATCAATTAAATCAGTTTTGTATAGTTGATGGAAATGATTTGGTCCCACACAAGCCAAATTAAATGCTACTTATTCGCTTTTAAATTTGTATGATGCATGTACTCGACGTTTAATGTCGTTGTAATTGAGAGTGTGATGTATAGTATTATGTATGAATTAACACAAGATGATCAAAATACTCATTTTTAGACATATCTCTGCATAGATGTATCTACGACCCACTGTCACAGGCCCATGTAGTGCATGATCTTCTTGAACTCATAATTAATCTGTCAAACATTCAAATATAAATGACCCACTGTTCTATTCCAGGCTATGTTAAAGGAAAATCAACTATTATGTCGTGGTTTCTGTGATGACACCAGGTGTAAACGAACAGGAAGTGTGTTTTACTCAAATAACCCTGTCCATATCCAATAGAAATGTCTGCATAAAGCAGAGTCGATTTTGAATTCCGACAATATCACGATCATGTGTTTATGAATCACTATCAAACAGTAATGAGTTCAGGTGTTCGCGAAAAAGTGAGCGTATCCTGCCCCATCGGTGTCACAAACACATGCAAAGGCAAGTCAATTGTTCACCTGAAGAAACACGGTAACATATGATACAAGTCAAAATAGGGACATCGTACATATACGTCAATGACAGACACGTTACCGTAGATGTATCAAATACTCTGGTACTATACTTAATAGCCAGTCTGGATCACTGAAAATCACTGATGACGCTAGGTGTTCGCGAAAGGGTCACCATGTCCTACAGGTTCAAGATAACTGTCTCAATAGCCTCAACGGTTCATTCTCAAGACTAATTCGACACAGCTGGAATGTATATCACCATATTCCTTAATATTGGAAAAACAATGATTTAAGGTGTAATATTATTAATCTCATTATAATTTCGACACTGTTGGTAGGTTTTGGAGAATGTGAATCTTATATTTGTAGACATTACCCCGTAGCTGTCTAACAGTGTTATATTATACTGGGCGACGTACGTTTGACGTACGTTTGACGTACGTTTCTTCGTGTGTGTCTTTTTATCTCAGTTTGATACTTATTTAAACAGAAATACGATGAAACAGTGCGTGTATTTGTCTCAGCTGCGTTTTACAATATACTGTTCACAAATGTTCGTTATTGCATATTTTGTAACCAAAAAACCGTTTGCCTTAAACATGTGGTTTTTGATGCGGTCCATTGTAAATATTCCTGGAGTTATTGTCTGACAACATGATCAAATGCTACCAGAGTTGTGCCTGATTATATTTTCATTTCAATATATCTACTTTGTAATACTTCAACTGCGTCGTGTTCTTTGTTTGAAACTGAAACTGATGGAGACTATTAGTTTTCTTTTAAATATTCACACGTACGTGCAATGGTTGTGCCACTGTCGCCATTTGTATAACGTTTCAGTGTCTTGTGGTCGAGAGATGACCTTTTGATAATCAATTATGTACACAGTTCAAGCTGTTCTTGTTGTTTGTGACGTGACCTCAGTGAAGGGACCTCAATGAAGGGACTCTCAGTGAAAGGACCTCAGTGAAGTGACCTCAGTGAAAGGACCTCAGTGGAGTGACCTCAGTGAAGGGACCTCAGTGAAGTGACCTCAGTGAAGTGACCTCAGTGAAGGGACTCAGTGAAGGGACCTCATTGAAGGGACCTCAGCGAAGGGACCTCAGTGAAGGGACCTCAGTGAAGGGACTCTCAGTGAAGTGACCTCAGTGAAGGGACTCTCAGGGAAGGGACCTCAGTGAAGGGACCTCAGTCAAGTGACCTCAGTGAAGGGACTCCGTGACGCACTGGTTCCATATCACACTGGTTCCATGACACACTGGTTCCATGACGCACTGGTTCCATGAAGCACTGATTCCATGACGCACTCGTTCCATGATGCACTGGTTCCATGAAGCACTTTTTCCGTGATGCACTGGTTCCATGACGCACTTGTTCAATGACGCACTGGTTCCACCATGCACTGGTTCCATGACGCACTGGTACCATGACACACTGGTTCATGACGCACTGGTTCCATGACACACTGGTTCCATGACACACTGGTTCAATGACGCACTGGTTCCATGACACAATGGTTCCATGACGCACTGGTTCAATGACACACTGGTTCCATGACACACTGGTTCCATGACGCACTGGTTCAATGACGCACTGGTTCCATGACGCACTGGTTCCATGGCACACTGGTTCGATGACACTGGTTCCATGACACACTGGTTCCATGGCACACTGGTTCAATGACGCACTGGTTCCATGGCACACTGGTTCCATGACACACTGGTTCATGATGCACTGGTTCCATGACACACTGGTTCATGATGCACTGGTTCCATGACACACTGGTTCAATGGCACACTGGTTCCATGACACACTGGTTCATGATGCACTGGTTCCATGACACACTGGTTCCATGATACACTGGTTCCATGACACTGGTTCCATGGCACACTGGTTCCATGACGCACTGGTTCCATGACACTGGTTCCATGGCACACTGGTTCCATGACGCACTGGTTCCATGACACACTGGTTCCATGGCACACTGGTTCCATGACATACTGGTTCCATGACACACTGGTTCATGATGCACTGGTTCCATGACACACTGGTTCCATAACACACTGGTTCATGATGCACTGGTTCCATGACACACTGGTTCAATGGCACACTGGTTCCATGACACACTGGTTCCATGACACTGGTTCCATGACACACTGGTTCCATGACACTGGTTCCATGACACACTGGTTCCATGACACTGGTTCCATGGCACACTGGTTCCATGACGCACTGGTTCCATGGCACACTGGTTCATGATGCACTGGTTCCATGACACACTGGTTCAATGGCACACTGGTTCCATGACACACTGGTTCATGATGCACTGGTTCCATGACACACTGGTTCCATGACACTGGTTCCATGACGCACTGGTTCCATGACACACTGGTTCCATGGCACACTGGTTCCATGACGCACTGGTTCCATGACGCACTGGTTCCATGGCACACTGGTTCATGATGCACTGGTTCCATGACACACTGGTTCAATGGCACACTGGTTCCATGACACACTGGTTCATGATGCACTGGTTCCATGACACTGGTTCCATGGCACACTGGTGCAATGACACACTGGTTCAATGACACACTGGTTCCATGGCACACTGGTTCAATGACACACTGGTTCCATAGCACACTGGTTCAATGACGCACTGCATGGTTCCATGACACACTGGTTCAATGACGCACTGCATGGTTCCATGACACACTGGTTCCATGACACACTGGTTCATCATGCACTGGTTCCATGACACTGGTTCCATGGCACACTGGTTCCATGACGCACTGGTTCCATGACACACTGGTTCATGATGCACTGGTTCCATGGCACACTGGTTCCATGACACACTGGTTCAATGACACACTGGTTCCATGGCACACTGGTTCCATGGCACACTGGTTCCATGACACACTGGTTCATGATGCACTGGTTCCATGACACACTGGTTCCATGACACTGGTTCAATGACACACTGGTTCAATGACGCACTGGTTCCATGGCACACTGGTTCCATGACACACTGGTTCAATGACGCACTGGTTCCATGATGCACTGGTTCCATGACACTGGTTCCATGGCACACTGGTTCCATGACATACTGGTTCCATGACACACTGGTTCATGATGCACTGGTTCCATGACACACTGGTTCCATAACACACTGGTTCATGATGCACTGGTTCCATGACACACTGGTTCAATGGCACACTGGTTCAATGACGCACTGCATGGTTCCATGACACACTGGTTCCATGACACACTGGTTCATCATGCACTGGTTCCATGACACTGGTTCCATGGCACACTGGTTCCATGACGCACTGGTTCCATGACACACTGGTTCCATGGCACACTGGTTCAATGACACACTGGTTCCATGGCACACTGGTTCAATGACACACTGGTTCCATAGCACACTGGTTCAATGACGCACTGCATGGTTCCATGACACACTGGTTCAATGACGCACTGCATGGTTCCATGACACACTGGTTCCATGACACACTGGTTCATCATGCACTGGTTCCATGACACTGGTTCCATGGCACACTGGTTCCATGACGCACTGGTTCCATGACACACTGGTTCATGATGCACTGGTTCCATGGCACACTGGTTCCATGACACACTGGTTCAATGACACACTGGTTCCATGGCACACTGGTTCCATGGCACACTGGTTCCATGACACACTGGTTCATGATGCACTGGTTCCATGACACACTGGTTCCATGACACTGGTTCAATGACACACTGGTTCAATGACGCACTGGTTCCATGGCACACTGGTTCCATGACACACTGGTTCAATGACGCACTGGTTCCATGATGCACTGGTTCCATGACACTGGTTCCATGGCACACTGGTTCCATGACATACTGGTTCCATGACACACTGGTTCATGATGCACTGGTTCCATGACACACTGGTTCCATAACACACTGGTTCATGATGCACTGGTTCCATGACACACTGGTTCAATGGCACACTGGTTCAATGACGCACTGCATGGTTTCATGACACACTGGTTCCATGACACACTGGTTCATCATGCACTGGTTCCATGACACTGGTTCCATGGCACACTGGTTCCATGACGCACTGGTTCCATGACACACTGGTTCCATGGCACACTGGTTCAATGACGCACTGGTTCCATGGCACACTGGTTCCATGACACACTGGTTCATGATGCACTGGTTCCATGACACACTGGTTCCATGACACACTGGTTCATGATGCACTGGTTCCATGACACACTGGTTCATGATGCACTGGTTCCATGACACACTGGTTCAATGGCACACTGGTTCCATGACACACTGGTTCATGATGCACTGGTTCCATGACACACTGGTTCCATGATACACTGGTTCCATGACACTGGTTCCATGGCACACTGGTTCCATGACGCACTGGTTCCATGACACACTGGTTCCATGGCACACTGGTTCCATGACATACTGGTTCCATGACACACTGGTTCATGATGCACTGGTTCCATGACACACTGGTTCCATAACACACTGGTTCATGATGCACTGGTTCCATGACACACTGGTTCAATGGCACACTGGTTCCATGACACACTGGTTCCATGACACTGGTTCCATGACGCACTGGTTCCATGACACACTGGTTCCATGGCACACTGGTTCCATGACGCACTGGTTCCATGACGCACTGGTTCCATGACGCACTGGTTCCATGGCACACTGGTTCATGATGCACTGGTTCCATGACACACTGGTTCAATGGCACACTGGTTCCATGACACACTGGTTCATGATGCACTGGTTCCATGACACACTGGTTCCATGACACTGGTTCCATGACGCACTGGTTCCATGACACACTGGTTCCATGGCACACTTGTTCCATGACACACTGGTTCCATGACACACTGGTTCATGATGCACTGGTTCCATGACACACTGGTTCAATGACGCACTGGTTCCATGACGCACTGGTTCCATGACACACTGGTTCTATGACACTGGTTCATGATGCACTGGTTCCATGACACTGGTTCTATGACGCAGTGGTTCCATGACACTGGTTCCATGACGCAGTGGTTCCATGACACAATGGTTCCATGGCACACTGGTTCCATGACACACTGGTTCGATGACACACTGGTTCATGATGCACTGGTTCAATGACGCACTGGTTCCATGACACACTGGTTCCATGACACTGGTTCGTGATGCACTTGTTCCATGACGCACTGGTTCCATGACGCACTGGTTCCATGACACACTGGTTCCATGACGCACTGGTTCCATGACACACTGGTTCATGATGCACTGGTTCCTTGAAGCACTGGTTCCATGACACACTGGTTCAATGACGCACTGGTTCCATGACACACTGGTTCCATGACACACTGGTTCCATGACACACTGGTTCATGATGCACTGGTTCCATGACACACTGGTTCAATGGCACACTGGTTCCATGACACACTGGTTCCATGACACTGGTTCCATGGCAAACTTATTTCCATGACACACTGGTTCCATGACGCACTGGTTCCATGGCACACTGGTTCCATGACACACTGGTTCCATGACACACTGGTTCCATGATGCACTGGTTCCATGACACACTGGTTCAATGACGCGCTGGTTCCATGACACACTGGTTCAATGACGCACTGGTACCAAGGCACACTGGTTCAATGACATACTGGTTCCATGGCACACTGGTTCATGATGCACTGGTTCCATGACACACTGGTTCAATGACGCACTGGTTCCATGACACACTGGTTCCATGACACTGGTTCATGATGCACTGGTTCATGATGCACTGGTTCAATGACGCACTGGTTCCATGGCACACTGGTTCCATGACACTGGTTCATAATGCTCTGGTTCCATGACACACTGGTTCCATGACGCACTGGTTCCATGACACACTGGTTCCATGACACACTGGTTCCATGACGCACTGGTTCATGATGCACTGGTTCCATGACACACTGGTTCATGATGCACTGATTCCATGACACACTGGTTCCATGACACACTGGTTCAATGACGCACTGGTTCCATGACACACTGGTTCTATGACACTGGTTCATGAAGCACTGGTTCCATGACACTGGTTCCATGACACTGGTTCCATGACGCAGTGGTTCCATGACACTGGTTCCATGACGCAGTGGTTCCATGACACACTGGTTCTATGACACTGGTTCATGATGCACTGGTTCCATGACACTGGTTCCATGACGCACTGGTTCCATGACACTGGTTCCATGACGCACTGGTTCCATGTCACACTGGTTCTATGACACTGGTTCATGATGCACTGGTTCCATGACACTGGTTCCATGACGCAGTGGTTCCATGGCACACTGGTTCCATGACGCAGTGGTTCCATGACACACTGGTTCCATGACACTGGTTCATGATGCACTGGTTCCATGACACTGGTTCCATGACGCAGTGGTTCCATGACACTGGTTCCATGACGCAGTGGTTCAATGACACTGGTTCCATGACTCACTGGTTCCATGACACACTGGTTCCATGACACTGGTTCATGATGCACTGGTTCCATGACGCAATGGTTCCATGACACTGGTTCCATGACGCACTGGTTCCATGACACACTGGTTCCATGACACACTGGTTCCATGACACACTGGTTCAATGACACACTGGTTCCATGACACTGGTTCCATGACACACTGGTTCCATCACGCACTGGTTAGTGATGTAATATGAGTGTGTTGTCATACTGATGACGTCACAATGGCCTGCAAAGCATTGTGATGCAATTTCATTGTATCTTCCAAAGAGTGACATCAAGCGATATTGCCTAGGAAATTGCATAACAGTGCTTTTCAAGCTGATACACGATGAATACCTTCTTGAAAGAGCCCAAGTTAATTATTGATATTCATTTTATTTTCAACCTTTCGCATCTTCCTTTTCCACGTTCCTATTTAAGGCGTAACGTAAGACAATGCGGCCCCTAAAGTACAAACACCAGTGTTCTATCCAAGTGGAGCAGTGGGTAGCGATCCCTTCCCAATTTTCTGCTTTACCCAAATCCACTTGTGGGCGGCTGTTTCAATCAAACGAAAGTCTGTAGGACAGATGTCCCTCATATCCAGAAATTGTTACCACTCCTCCGCTAAACATGTATGAATAGAGCATTGATTTGATACGAGGCTTTAATGTGAGCGGCAAGGCACAACCACAGTACCCATTATGCCCATTCAGAGTTGTACAAGTGTACGATAATAGGGAGTAAAAACCGTGCAGTAAAAGCATATGATTCACCTGACAAGACGCAATGGTCGCTACACATATAAAGGGGTGTACACACTACTGTAATCCTAACAGATGACAACTTATAACACAGAGAGCATTAAACGATTCACTCGGATAAGAATATATAAACTGTCTTCTACAAAAGTACAATGTCTTACTACTTTACAGTCTCTGGGGGCTGTTGTTCACAACCACGACAATGTTGCTGAACCCTACTTTCAAATTTGAAACCCCTTATCTAAACAGAATTATAAAGGTTTTCAAGCGACGGGGGTGGCAGAAAAGTTATGTAACAATGGTCGACCATTTCTCAACATACTCCCCTCCGAGGTCCACACGCTGCTAAAGTACCTAGATCCCACTGGTGGGGAAGGGTTCCTTCTGGAGGTATAAGATGTCCACATAGCAGCCGTGACGCCATCACCATTTACATAATTCTTGCCAGACAGTTCTTTCTTCAAGTATGGGAATCTGACGGTGCTAAATCTGGATGCTTTGCATTGGAGTCATTACGACAACAGACTCGTGCATAGATGCTTTGTGGACACCAACATCTGTAGTGAGTTGTCCAGGACGATTACTCTTCACAGTCTGAAGCAGATTACCATAATATTGGCCATAAATGGTCTAATCTTTTGGGAGGTAGTCCATCAGCAGGATTCCTTTGAAATCCCAGAACATCGAAGCCATTCCTTTGAACAGACTTTGCCTCTTCGGAGGAGGAGACGTTACCCTGCGTTGAATCTTGTTTAGTCTCTGCCTGACAGTGATGAACATAAGACTCATCCATGGAGACGTATCGCTCAACAAACCTTGTAGAGACCTTGGAACCAAACGTGATGAAACCTGTGTGATGCCTATTCATTCCTCCGAATGTTCTCATCTCTCTCAAGAGGGATGCCTTCTGTATCGGCTATGTGACGTGTTGTGAGTCGTCGATCAGCCATAATCATATCAGACCGCCTCCGTGGTCTAGTGGTAGAGCGTCCGCCCGGAGAGCGGAAGGTCCGGGATTCGATCCCCGTGTGTGCCATACCAAAGACGGTAAAAGATGGTACTTGTTGTTACCCTGTCTGGCGCTCGGCGTTAAGGGGCTAGAACAAGGACTAGTCGTCTCGGAGTCTGTATGCTGTGTCTGAGTGGGGTATTCATGTTAAACTGTGGCATAGTATCTCAGTGGGCTAGCGCTATAAATCGGCATCACTCTGGACTAGTACAAGCACACACACCCGTGCATGTGCGTCGCTTTATAAGTGCAATAATCTTGGACGCGACGCGACGTTAAACCCCATTTCACATCAGATAATCATATCATATATTGTATCAACATTTTCCTTAGTTGTTGCAGTTTGAGGCCTTCCATCTTGGATTATCTCGAAGGCTCTCTCGTCCTCACTTGAACTCCGCCCTTAACTTTAGTAATGGACTACCTGAACACGATCATGTACAGTATGACCAGAAATTATTGAGAATTTAAATATTGTCAAATTTTTTTCACTCATTAATCACGTATTAAATGTGAACATTAGTACAACATAACTCCAGCTTCAAAGACAGGTGAACACTAAGTATTTTGTGAAGTCACCATGGGCAGCAATGCAGGCTTCAAGGCGGCGGGGGATACTACTGACCAAAGAAGTTAGAAAGTCGTGGTTCATGCTGTCCCAATATTGGACCACCTCTTCTTTCATTTCAGCAATATTTGTCAGATTGCATTATTGACACTTTCCTTCATAAGCCCCAAACATTTTCTATTGGATTTAGGTCAGGGCTGTAGCTTGGCCAATCTAATAATGTCATATTTTGGGTCCGAAACCAGGCCTGAGAATGCTTTGAACGATGTTTTGGGTCGTTGTCTTGCTGGAAAATCCAAGAATTTCCATAGAATATTTGAGCAGATGGAAGTAAATGTCCCTCGAGAATATCTGTGTACCGCTCACTGTTCATATTCCCTTCAAATACACACAGGGGCGTTGCCCCTAACACAGATATGCCACCCCACACGTGAAATTTTGGACTGTACTTTGGGCGCTGATAAAAAGGTTTTTCAGTTTGTTTGGTCCAGAATTTCAGTATATTAGGAAACAGCCACACAGAACTTTCATCTGAGAAAATCACATTGTCCCACTTAAAATTTCCATGCTGTAAGCACCAGTTCAACCTTCGCTCCTTTTGTTCAGGTTTCATGATCGGTGATGGAATTCCTCGACTTTTCTCCCAACCCATTGCATGCAGCTCAGTTCTAATTGTCTCCTTACAGACAGCCACAGTTCCTCTATCAATTTTATCCAGTCTTAAGTTTTCTAAACTCCTTCGTTTGTTTTTAGAAACAAAAATACCAAGCCGCCTCCTGTCACCGACTGTCAATTTTCTGGGCCTACCTGCGCCTCTCTTGTGCTCAATGCCATCTCCACTTTCAATATTTTTCAAAACACGATAAACAGTGGACAAAGGGATGCCTGTTCTACTTGAAATCACTTTATCTGATCTAATGTCCTTGTTATAATACTCTAAAATCAATCTCCTCCTCTCTAAATCATCCATACTGAGGATCACTGAAAATGACGTCTGCTAGCAAGTTAACAAAGTGGGATAACTCTTGACAAACTAATGAAATAGGATTAACTGAGTTGTCTCTCTTGAATGAAACCAAGAACTTGAGAGCTGGTCAGTGTTTTTTATACTAGATATCCACTTAAACATATCCCTAAAATTCTCAATAATTTCTGGTCATATTGAGGTTACGGAAATGGAAGAGGTTAGCCGAAATGTCGTCACAGTGCTTCATTGTTGAGATAAACCGATATGACGTCATCCATTATTCATGACGTGACACATTCATTACATCATCTAAACAATAAGCTGCCTTCGGTGAAGTTTCTCTGAAGGGTTGCCATTTCGTATTTATTCTTCATTTTCTCTCTTACACATCAAACAGTATTATATAGAATACTAGTACCCTACTCTAAACTCCGAATTATCTGTCCCTGTTGAATGAATGCTGTGGTGAGTGAGTTAGTAGGATTTTACGCCGCCTTTAGCAATATTCCAGCAATATCACGGCGGGGGACACCAGAAATGGGCTTCACACATTGTACCCATGTCGGGAATTGAACCCAGGTCTTCGGCTTGACGAGCGAACGCTTTAACCACTAGGCTACCCGACCGCCCGAATGAATGCTGTAAGTCCCTCGCCATTCGCTCACTCGGGGCAGATAATCCGTCCCTCCTCTTAGCCCTTTGGTTATTCTCTAACGATCTCTGTTTCCTGTTGGTGTTGGAATGTAACATGTGTCTCCATGTAACGTGTGTCTCCATGTAACGTGTGTCTCCATGTAACGTGTGTCGCCATGTAACGTGTGTCTCCATGTAACGTGTGTCGCCATGTAACGTGTGTCTCCATGTAACGTGTGTCTCCATGTAACGTGTGTCTCCATGTAACGTGTGTCGCCATGTAACGTGTGTCTCCATGTAACGTGTGTCTCCATGTGACGTGTGTCTCCATGTGACGTGTGTCTCCATGTAACGTGTGTCTCCATGTAACGTGTGTCTCCATGTGACGTGTGTCTCCATGTAACGTGTGTCTCCATGTGACGTGTGTCTCCATGTGACGTGTGTCTCCATGTGACGTGTGTCTCCATGTGACGTGTGTCTCCATGTAACGTGTGTCGATCTCCATGTAACGTGTGTCTCCATGTAACGTGTGTCTCCATGTAACGTGTCTCCATGTAACGTGTGTCTCCATGTGACGTGTGTCTCCATGTAACGTGTGTCGCCATGTAACGTGTGTCTCCATGTAACGTGTGTCTCCATGTAACGTGTGTCTCCATGTAACGTGTGTCTCCATGTGACGTGTGTCTCCATGTAACG
The DNA here is from genome assembly GCF_023055435.1 of Haliotis rufescens. Taxonomy (NCBI): domain Eukaryota; kingdom Metazoa; phylum Mollusca; class Gastropoda; order Lepetellida; family Haliotidae; genus Haliotis; species Haliotis rufescens. The sequence continues at coordinate 26,325,068 of NW_025963835.1, read as the reverse complement.
TGTGTCTCCATGTAACGTGTGTCTCCATGTAACGTGTGTCTCCATGTAACGTGTCTCTCCATGTAACGCGTGTCTCCATGTAACGCGTGTCTCCATGTAACGTGTGTCTCCATGTAACGTGTGTCTCCATGTAACGTGTGTCTCCATGTGACGTGTGTCTCCATGTAACGTGTGTCTCCATGTAACGTGTGTCTCCATGTGACGTGTGTCTCCATGTGACGTGTGTCTCCATGTAACGTGTGTCGCCATGTAACGTGTGTCTCCATGTGACGTGTGTCTCCATGTGACGTGTGTCTCCATGTAACGTGTGTCTCCATGTAACGTGTGTCTCCATGTGACGTGTGTCTCCATGTAACGCGTGTCTCCATGTAACGTGTGTCTCCATGTAACGTGTGTCTCCATGTGTGTTGTAGGCATCATGCCGGAACAGGGGTACAGTCGGCGGGTACTTCCTGGCGGGCAGAAGCATGCACTGGATACCGGTAAGTTGGAAGTTACAAAAGTGAAAAGTTCTACATGTATGTGTATGGATGTGTGTGTGCGTGTGCATGTGCGCGTGTGTTAGTGCGTGCGTGCGCGCGTGCGTGAGTGTGTATGTGTGTGCGATACAGTTTCAGGTCAACCAACGCATATATACTACCCATCAAAAATTTAAACTCACCAGTGTAAATGTAGCCACTCACTATACTCAACTGTTCCAAACCAGATAATGCCAAATATTCTAAACGTTTTACAGGTACTGTTAACACATGAACTGATGTGGCGTAAAACCAAATCTGTAACGGTGAAAAGATAAGAGTTTTGAGTTCATTAATTGATAAAACTCAGTGAAATGTCGCAAATTTTTAAACAAAACTTCGCACCAAAACGCAGCTGTTCACATGCACGATAATGCACGTGTTTTAGCAGCAATTTGACGCGGGTTACTCGTGCAATTCATCTTTATAAGGATTGCAGTTGGCTCCTCTGAGTTAGTGGAGAAATTCTTCTTTGATGCAAGCATGGGTAGAGGGAGAAATTTCCGTATTGAGCAACGACATCAAGCCTTGGCACTGCTACAAGATGGCAGATCACAACGGTATGTTGCCAGACGTCTTGGCGTATCCCAAAAGGCAGTTTCCAACCTCTGGGTACGCTTTCAACAGACCAACTCCGTCCAGGATTGACCCAGGTCGGGTAGGCCCAGGGTAATATCACAGCAAGATGACCGATACGTCTGTTTTCTGGTTCCCAGGGGCAGACACATTACAGCCACAGCAGCCAATAATGCTTTCCAACAAGCTACGTGTATCTGTAGCAACAATACGCCGCCGATTACGTCACTACGGACAGCGGGCACGTCGTCTAGCTGTAAGACTCCCTCTTACACCACGCCACCGTCAGAACAGACTGAATTGGGCAAATGGACATTTACGCTGGGGTCCCCGCAGATGGGCAAGGGTACTCTTCTCCGACGAATCAAGGTTCAATCTGCATTTCAACGATGGTCGGATCCAAGTCTACAGACGTCAGGGAGAGCGGTACGCTGACGTTGCTGTTGTGGAGCACGATCGGTTTGGAGGTGGATCCGTTATGGTCTGGGGAGGTATCACCATGACTGGAAGAACTGATTTACTGGTACTGGAAGGAAATCTGACTGGGCAGAGATACAGGGACGAGATCATCATTCCTATTGTGCTTCCATTCTTAAGGGCCATACCAGGTCACGCGGTTTTCCAAGATGATAATGCCAGGCCTCACAGAGCTCGCATCGTGACAGCTTGTTTACAACAAATTGGGGTGAATCGAATGGATTGGCCAGCATTATCGCCCGATATGAACCCCATTGAGCATGTTTGGGATCTGCTGGGACGGCGTGTTTATGCCAGAGTTCCTCCCCCTGCTAACCTTCGCCAACTTCGCAATGCATTGTTAGAGGAGTGGCAAAACATTCCCCAGCAGCAGATTGGACTGTTCATTCGTGGTATGCAACGTCGATGCAATGCCTGTGTTAGAGCCAGGGGTGGTCATACCCGTTATTAACTTTTGCAATTTCACTTTTGTATGGTACCAGCCAATACGGCATTCTGGTTCACTAATCATCAATGCACACGTCTTTCTGAACATGGATTTGAAGACCTAAATGAATGATTTTGTTATTTTTTATTGTTAGCTTTCACAAATACGATTTTCCTCCGAGATATAGTGAGTGGTTTCAGTGAGTCTAAACTTTTGATGGGTAGTACAATACCTGGATCATACCTGGATGTACCCTGTTTTATGTGTATTCTAGGTTGGAGCGTCGTTATTCTCCAGCAACATCGGCAGCGGTCACTTCGTGGGTCTGGCAGGAGCCGGAGCAGCTAGTGGCATCGGCATAGCAGCCTTCGAGCTGAACGTGAGTGTCATAGACTTCGCGTACATTGACTCGCCAGCGTAGACAATTGTAAAAGTCCTTCTCTATCTGTGGTGGACCTCATTATCAAACACACATCACATCGTTAACATACTGTTGCTAAGCTTTGTGGAGAAAATATACGTCAAACATTATGCGGGAATACCTATAAAATGCAAAGCTTAATGGCAGATGTTTTTTCACCCTGTTGATATACCCTGTTCATTTACACTCTCATATACCCATGATCATATACCTTGTCAAAAACCCTGTCATATATCATGTTCATATTTCCTGTTCATATACCTTGATCATATACCCTGTCCATATGCACTGTTCACATACCCCTGTTCATATACCCTGTTCTTATATCCTTTTCATATACTCTACCACATACCCTGTTCTTATACTCTGTCAAATACCCGATCATATATCCTGTTCATATACCCTGTTCTTATACTCTGTCGTGTAACCTGTTCTTATACTTTGCCATATACCCTGTTCTCATACCCTTTCATATACCCAGTTATTATACTCGGTCAAATACCCTATTCTTATACTCTGTCATATACCCAGTTATTATACCCTGTTCATATACCCTGTTATTATACTCTATCAAATACCCTGTTCATATACCCTGTGCTTATACTCTGTCATATACCCTGTTATTATACTCTGTCAAATACCCTGTTCATATACCCTGTGCTTATACTCTGTCATATACCCTGTTCTTATACCCTCTTCATATACCCTGTTATTATACTCTGTCAAATACCCTGTACGTATATGTTGTTTTTATACTCTGTCATATACGCTGTTCTTATACCCTGTTCATATACCCTTTTATTATACCCTTTTCATATACTCTATCATATACCCTGTTATTATACCCTGTCAAATACCCTGTTTTCATACTCTGTCAAATACCCTGTTCATATACCCTGTGCTTATACTCTGTCAAATACCCTGTTCTTATACTCTGTCATATACGCTGTTCTTATTCTCTGTCATATACCCTGTTCATATACCCTGTTCTTATACTTTGCCATTTACCCTGTTCTTATACCCTTTTATATACCCTGTTATTATACTCGGTTAAATACCCTGTTCATGTACGCTGTTCTTATACTCTGTTATATACGCTGTTCTTAAACCCTCTTCATATACCCTGTTATTATACTCTGTCAAATACCCTGTACGTATACGCTGTTTTTATACACTGTCATATACGCTGTTCTTATACCCTGTTCATATACCCCTGTTTCGTATACCCTTTTATTATACCCTTTTCATATACTCTATCACATACCCTGTTCATATACCCTGTTTTTATACACTGTCAAATACCCTGTTCTCAAACTCTGTCATATACCCTGTTCTTATATTCTATCATATACGCTGTTCTTATACTGTGTCAAATACCCGATCATATATCCTGTTCATATACCCTGTTATTATACCCTGTCAAATACCCTGTTCATATACCCTGTGCTTATACTCTGTCATATACACTGTTCATATACCCTGTTCTCATAATCTGTCATATACCCTGTTGATATGCCCTGTTCTCATAATCTGTCATATACCCTGTTCATATACCCTGTTATTATACCCTTTTTATATACTCTATCACATACCCTGTTCTTATACTCTGTCAATTACCCGATCATATATCCTGTTCATATACCCTGTTATTATACCCTGTCAAATATCCTGTTCATATACCCTGTTCTCATACTCTGTCATATACCCTGTTCATATACCCTGTTATTATATTCTGTCATATACGCTGTTCTTATACCCTGTTCATATACCCTGTTATTATACTCTGTCAAATACCCTGTACGTATACGCTGTTTTATATACTCTGTCATATACGCTGTTCTTATACCCTGTTCATATACCCCTGTTCATATACCCTTTTATTATACCCTTTTCATATACTCTATCACATACCCTGTTCTTATACTCTGTCAAATACCCGATCATATATCCCGTTCATATACCCTGTTATTATACCCTGTCAAATACCCTGTTGATATACCCTGTTCTTATATTCTATCATATACGCTGTTCTTACCCGATTATATATCCTGTTCATATATCCTGTCAAATACCCTGGTCATATACCCTGTACTTATACTCTGTCATATACCCTGTTATTATACTCTGTCAAATACCCTGTTCATATACCCTGTTCATATACCCTGTTCTTATACTCTGTCATATACCCTGTTCTTATACCCTGTTATTATACTCTGTCAAATACCCTGTTCATATACCCTGTTCTTATACTCTCTCATATACCCTGTTCTTATACCCTGTTCATATACTCTGTTAAATACCCTATACATATACCCTGTTCATAAACTCTGTCATATACCCTGTCATATATCCTGTTCATATACTATGTCATATACCCTGGTCTTATACCCTGTTCATATACCCTGTTCTTATACTCTGTCATATACCCTGTTCTTATACCCTGTTATTATACTCTGTCATATACGCTGTTCTTATACCCTGTTCTTATACTCTGTAAAATACCCTATACATATACCCTGTTCATATACTCTGTCATATACCCTGTGCTTATACTGTCATATACCCTGTTCATATACCCTGTCCTTATACTATGTCATATACCCTGGTCTTATACCCTGTTCATATACCCTGTTCTTATGATATGTCAAATACCCTGTTCATATACCCTGGTCTTATACCCTGTTCATATACCCTGTGCTTATACACTGTCATATACCCTTTCATATATCCTGTTCATATACCTTGTTCATATACCCCATTATATATCCTGTTCATATATCCTGTTCAAATACCCCTCATATACTCTGTTATATATCCTGTTCTTACCCCCTACTATATACCCTATCACACATCCTCTCCCTATACCCTGACATTGACTTTGTTCATACACTCTGTTCATGTTTTATTCAGGCCATCTTCATCCTGGTAATTCTCGGGTGGATCTTCGTCCCCGTCTATGTCGCTGCTGGGGTAGGTGACATTTATAAACGTGTCAATCTTTCCATCACTTTCGACCAAGCAAAGCTGAGTTACTTCTTTTCTTCATTTGAAATAAAAGTCAACATTTTAAACAAAGAACATGTTCCACATTGGCATTTTCCATACAGGCAATCCCCATCGACAATCCCCGACATGGACCTTTTCTCACACAGAGAATTCCCCACATGGTCCTTTCCCAAATAAAGAGATTCCCACGTGGACCTTTTCCCAATTAGAGAATGTCCCACATGGACCTTTTCCCAAATAGAGAATTTTCTACATGGACCTTTTCCCAAATAGAGAATTTCCCACATGGACCTTTTCCCAAATAGAGAATTTCCCACATGGACCTTTCCCTACACACACGATTCACCACATGGGCTTTTCTCATACAGACTTTTTCCAACGTAGACTTCTGGTGACCCCCGCCGTGATATTGCTGGAATATTGCTAAAAGCGGCGTAAAACCATATTCACTCACTCACTCACTCCAACGTAGACAATTCCCCACGTGGACATTTCCCACACAGACAATTCCCTACGTGGACTTTTCACCCACATAGACAATTCCCCACAAGGACATTTCCAACACAGACAATTCCCCACATGGACATTTCTCATACAGACAGTTCCACATGGACTTTTCCTCACACACGATTCACCACATAGACAATTCCCTACATGAACTTTTCGATACACATACAATTCCCCACATGGACATTTCCCATACAGACAAATCCTTATATGGGCATTTCCCATACAGACAATTCCCCACATGGAAATTTCCCATACATACAAATCCTTATATGGACATTTCCTATACAGACAATTTCTTACATGGGCATTTTCCATACAGACAATTCCTTACATTGGCATTTCCAATACAGACAATTCTTTACATTGGCGTTTCCCATACAGACAATTCTTTACATGGACATTTCCCATACAGACAATTCCCCACATGGACATTTCCCATACAGACAATTCCTTACATTGGCGTTTCCCATACACACAATTCCTTACATTGGCTTTTCCCATACACACAATTCCCCAGGTGGACATTTCCCATACAGACAATTCCTTACATGGACATTTCCCATACAGACAATTCCCCACATGGACATTTCCCATACAGACAAATCCTTATATGGACATTTCCAATACAGACAATTCTTTACATGGACATTTCCCATACAGACAATTCCTTACATTGGCGTTTCCCATACAGACAATTCCTTACATGGGCAATTCCCATACAGACAATTTCTTACATTGGCGTTTCCCATTCAGACAATTCCTTACATTGGCGTTTCCCATACACACAATTCCCCAGGTGGACATTTCCCACACTGACAATTCCCCACATGGACATTTCCCCTACTGACAATTCCCCACATGGACATTTCCCACACTGACAATTCCCCACATGGACTCTTCCCCACAGATAGTTCCCCACTTGGTTTTTTTTAACAAAGACAATTCCCAAGGTTGACTTTTCCCACACTCATAATTCCCCTCATAGACTTTTCTCACACAGACAGTTCCACGTGGACCTTTCCCCAGATTTGAAATTGTGCTTTCATCTGTCTTGTACAGCTCTGATTGTCCTACTAAACACACTTTCTTACGCGAATTACGATGCGTCAAAGTTGTTATTGAGTACTGGGTGTCCCTTTATTGGTGGGGAAATATCCAGTGGGGAATTGTCTGTGTCGGGAATTGCCGGACCCCGATAACCTGTATATAACCAAGAACCCACGGTTCGTTAATCCTGAACTTAAGTAAACCGGTTGATTTTTCCGGGAACGCTACCATTTGTCATAGCTTGGTTCCACCGTACATGTATTCCACTGTGACAGGTGTTTACTTTACCCGAGTACCTACGCAAGAGATTCGGCGGTCAGAGGATCAGGGTCTACTTGTCAGCCCTTGCTCTCATCCTGTCTGTCTTCACCAAGATCTCTGTAAGTTGAAATATGTTCAATGTCTTCACCAAGATCTCTGTAAGTTGAAATATGTTCAATGTATTCACCAAGATCTCTGTGAGTTGAAATATGTTCAATGTATTCACCAAGACCTCAGTAAGTTGAAATATGTTCAATGTATTCACCAAGATCTCTGTGAGTTGAAATATGTTCAATGTCTTCAACAAGATCTCTGTAAGTTGAAATATGTTCAATGTCTTCACCAAGATCTCTGTAAGTCGAAATATGTTCAATGTCTTCACCAAGATCTCTGTGAGTTGAAATATGTTCAATGTATTCACCAAGATCTCTGTGAGTTGAAATATGTTCAATGTCTTCGCCAAGATCTCTGTAAGTTGAAATATGTTCAATGTCTTCACCAAGATCTCTGTAAGTTGAAATATGTTCAATGTATTCACGAAGATCTCTGTGAGTTGAAATATGTTCAATGTCTTCACCAAGATCTCTGTAAGTTGAAATATGTTCAATGTCTTCACCAAGATCTCTGTAAGTTGAAATATGTTCAATGTATTCACCAAGACCTCAGTAAGTTGAAATATGTTCAATGTATTCACCAAGATCTCTGTGAGTTGAAATATGTTCAATGTCTTCAACAAGATCTCTGTAAGTTGAAATATGTTCAATGTCTTCACCAAGATCTCTGTGAGTCGAAATATGTTCAATGTCTTCACCAAGATCTCTATGAGTTGAAATATGTTCAATGTATTCACCAAGACCTCAGTAAGTTGAAATATGTTCAATGTATACACCAAGATCTCTGTGAGTTGAAATATGTTCAATGTCTTCAACAAGATCTCTGTAAGTTGAAATATGTTCAATGTATTCTCCAAGATCTCTGTGAGTTGAAATATGTTCAATGTCTTCACCAAGATCTCTGTAAGTTGAAATATGTTCAATGTCTTCACCAAGATCTCTGTAAGTTGAAATATGTTCAATGTATTCACCAAGACCTCAGTAAGTTGAAATATGTTCAATGTATTCACCAAGATCTCTGTGAGTTGAAATATGTTCAATGTCTTCAACAAGATCTCTGTAAGTTGAAATATGTTCAATGTCTTCACCAAGATCTCTGTAAGTCGAAATATGTTCAATGTCTTCACCAAGATCTCTGTGAGTTGAAATATGTTCAATGTATTCTCCAAGACCTCAGTAAGTTGAAATATGTTCAATGTATACACCAAGATCTCTGTGAGTTGAAATATGTTCAATGTCTTCAACAAGATCTCTGTAAGTTGAAATATGTTCAATGTCTTCACCAAGATCTCTGTAAGTTGAAATATGTTCAATGTATTCACCAAGACCTCAGTAAGTTGAAATATGTTCAATGTATTCACCAAGATCTCTGTGAGTTGAAATATGTTCAATGTCTTCACCAAGATCTCTGTAAGTTGAAATATTTTCAATGTATTCACCAAGACCTCAGTAGGTAAAGAATCTGAAATACAATCACAATCTCTATGGCATAACGATGATTTAAAGAATAGGAGAGAAATCGGTTATCTATAACCATTGGTATGAAAAAGTAATCATTTTTGCTAACGATTCACTAACTGAAAACGGTTTTTTTCTATACGTTACAAGAATTAATGGATAAATCAATCTCATTAAAATCAGATCTTAGTTCTTGCTACCGCTAAACAAAGATCTGAGGACATCCCATTACGGGACACGTCAGACCGACCTTGCGCGAACTTTGACCGACCAATGGATTGACCAATCAGAAGGCAGCTTTCTCGTGCTTTACGGCACTAATTTCAAATTGGAGACTACGCTTCGAAACATATTGTGACAAATTCTCGATTACAAATTCGAAACCTGAACAAAAGAACATTCCGGAATGGCTAATAGATGGTCTAGATTGTATGGATTCAGTCGTTAAACCCGTAACTATCGTTCGGAATACCCCCTGTTAAAGTTTTCGAGGTTGTATCATTAGAAATCACATTCCGACTGTCACTTTCATAATCTGGTAAGCGACGCTCTGATTGGTCGGATGAAAGGTCGTTCTGACGTGACACCTAATGGGATGTCCTCAGTTCTTTGTTTAGCGGTAGCGAGAACTGAGGTCTGATTTTAATGAGATTGTGGATAAATATTCCAAAGATACACATTTTCTGATAAGCATAAAGAAAGCTATTGTTGATTAAAGGAAAAGGCTAAATAATAGATAGTGAAAAGGAGAGCTTTGCAATCCTATATTTCCTTATAACTTATCTGTTTTGAAAAAAGAGGCACGGGTGAATATTACAAAATATGAATATTACAAAATTCTTTGGTTTACTAGACTACCTTGTATCAAAATGTATATGAAGATATGCTCCTTAAACATTTACAGATAATGAATGAGAATTTTCAATATTATACCACCAACGTGTACACTGAGTTCAGATTTGATTTGGTTACACTATATAATTTTGCTCAATATATTGCCAACAAGATATTTTCTTTACAAAATTAGATACATATATATTGACTCACCTATAAATAGTTTTTGTAAACAGTCACTCGAAACTTTAGAACACGTTTTGGGGACTGTGATGTTGTTAATGCTATTTGGAAACTGGATACTAAGACCACTAGGCCTTACAGTAAACTACGTTTATAATGAACACGCTTATAACGAACTGTCGGATATAACGAACTTATTATTTTGTCCCGACTTTTTGCTGTAGTTATGCTGTATATATGCATATAATGAACTACGGCTATAACGGACTAAAATTCGTGGTCCCTTTGAGTTCGTTATAACCGTAGTTTACTGTACTTTGACTTTACCAAAGCAAAAACATCATACTGGGAATAAAAAGTAAACATAACAATGTTGTTAATTGTATAATTTTACTAGGTGAACAAATATATCACAGAAGTATTACAAAAGAAGTCTTGCCTTTTTTGTACAAATCAAGAAAGAAATCGTCAGATACTATGAAAGTACAAAATGAAAATATTTCTCTATGTGCATACCTGACTATTTCTACTCTTTCTGGTCAATTGTGTATACACTTACCAACCAGTAAGTCTGAAAAATATTCTCTTATTCATATTGCTTCAGACGTTTCCTGTGTCTGAATTTTTATTGATAGGCTAATGTAAGATATATGTCATTGTAAACTATTGGAAATTGGCTATACCTTATTATGTCCTTATCTGTGTCCATCGAAAAATAAATGTAAAATATCAATATTGACTATGAATATTATCTTGACATGGTCATGCCATGCCTGTACCACTGATAGAAATATAGATTTAAAAACAAAAAATTAAATCAGTAAGTTGATATAATCTCAATGCACTCACCAAGATCTAAATCAGTTGCAATACTTACATGTTGACGTATGTAATATATCCTATTATGCATGTCGTCATCGCATTGTCTGTGTCCACCAGGCGGACTTGTACTCCGGTGCCATCTTCCTGACTCAAGCTGTCCCAGACCTCAACCTGTACTTGGCTATCATCATCTTCCTCCTAGTGACCGCCATCTTATCAATTGGAGGTATGTTACCCATTCCATCAGCGCCTGAGAACAGTTAGTCTCCAATATCTGCCGATACAGATTCCACGGGGCTTCAAAGGCAAAATAGTGATGAAAATTATGTGTATGGGTCACTGAAAATCGGCAAAAAATGCAAAGGCATATGTATATTCCTAGGTGGTCTGACTGTACACGTGACACTGATATATGTTTATTCCCAGGGGGTCTGACTGTACACGTGACACTGAGTTATGTATACTTCCCAGGTGGTCTGACTGTACACTTGACACTGAGATATGTATATTCCCAGGTGGTCTGACTGTACACCTGACACTGAGATATGTATATTCCCAGGTGGTCTGACTGTACACGTGACACTGATATATGTTTATTCCCAGGGGGTCTGACTGTACACGTGACACTGAGATATGTATACTTCCCAGGTGGTCTGACTGTACACGTGACCCTGATATATGTATATTCCCAGGTGGTCTGACTGTACACGTGACACTGATATATGTATATTCCTAGGTGGTCTGACTGTACACGTGACACTGATATATGTTTATTCCCAGGTGGTCTGACTGTACACGTGACACTGAGATATGTATACTTCCCAGGTGGTCTGACTGTACACTTGACACTGAGATATGTATATTCCCAGGTGGTCTGACTGTACACGTGACACTGATATATGTATATTCCCAGGTGGTCTGACTGTACACGTGACACTGATATATATATATTCCAAGGTGGTCTGACTGTACACGTGACACTGATATATGTATATTCCCAGGTGGTCTGACTGTACACGTGACACTGATATATATATATTCCCAGGGGGTCTGACTGTACACGTGACACTGATATATGTATATTCCCAGGTGGTCTGACTGTACACGTGACACTGAGATATGTATATTCCCAGGCGGTCTGACTGTACACGTGACACTGAGATATGTATATTCCCAGGTGGTCTGACTGTACACGTGACACTGAGATATGTATATTCCCACGTGGTCTGACTGTACACGTGACACTGAGATATGTATATTCCCAGGTGGACTGACTGCTGTCATCTGGACTGACTTCATTCAGACACTGATCATGATCGGAGGTGGCATCGTCCTCATGGTGATGAGTAAGTGACATTTTTAGTTTATTACTGTCTGTATTATACCTTGGTGTTTTTGTAAAATAAATCAAATGTTCTCATGACGTCCCCACCCTCTACAAATGAAAGGTCATAAATACACATCAAAATATATTCATTGTCACTGTCCTTGAACAACTGAGGGGTGGCTGAAACGTTATGAGCCTAATTTCCAGTTAAATATTTTCAAGAAATCGCTCAACAAAATCAGCTGGGTCTCAAAACGACTTCAGTTCTTACGAGAGATGATGAGCGTTTCTCATTAAGAGCATGCTGAAACCTTTGTCACGCCCAGATCATTCCTCAGAATGTTCTCAATTCTCTCATGAGAGATTCCTGTGAAGTCAGTGAGTGAGTGAGTTGGGTTTAACGCCGCTTTTAACAGTATTCCAGTTATATCGCGGCATGTCAGCTTAATGTGGGAGGAAAGCCGGAAGTGATGCAGGTTTCAGGACGTTTACCACTTCAGTGAAACCCACGAGCACGGGTATGGTGATGACAAACCTTGAAACATAATCGGGTCGGGTAGCCTAGTGGTTAAAGCGTTCGCACGTCACTTAGAAGACCCGAGTTCGATTCCCGACATGGTACACTGTGTGAAGCCCATTTCTGGTGTCCCCCGACGTGATGTTGCTGGGATATTGCTAAAAGAGGCGTAAAACCATACTTACTCACTCATTTCTTTTTCTTGAGTTGAACTGCTATCGTGGGATGAGAAATAAAGCTAAACAATAATCATTATACATCGACTCTCTTATTGAAAACAAACACAATCTTCATGCTAGTTATCGCAACCAAATGGCGTGTCAGGTGATACAGGACAATAGATTTTCAAAATATACTCGTCAAAGAATCAAGTTATTTGAACGGCCATTCGTTTTATCTGTAAAACGCTTTTCTTGCCACGTCACAATTGTTTTACGTTCAGTGTCTATACAATGAGCTTGCCGATCAATTTTTTAAACAGAAATATTTCACTGAAATGTGTCGGTGTTTTAAAAGATGAATGAGTGAGTATGGTTTTACACCGCTTTTAGCAATATTCCATATAACGGCGGAGAGACACCAGAAATGGGCTTCACACATTGTACCCATGTGTGGAATCGAACCCGGGCCTTCGGCGCGACGAGCGAACACTTTAACTACTAGGCTACCCCACCACCCCTTTTAAAGAGATGAACGTGTGTATATACGCAGGGCGCAGTGACGTCGTTTTATGGTGACGCCGCAATTTCATTCAAGCGATATGTCCAAGGAGATATCGCTTGATGTCAATTAAGGGATATCTGTGGAAGCCAGTTTTTTATGAGAAAGGGAAATGTTCCAGTGTTAAGCTCTGTATTTTACTTATATAATTGTTTTCTCTTTACTGACCAGGTTTCATGCAATTCGACAGTTATGAGGAGGTTGTGAATAAGTTTTTCGCAGCATGGCCCAATACAACGAAGGTCCACTACGGCATGCCCAACGACAACTATAGCTACACCAAGTGCGGCATGCCTCCAACCAACTTCATGCATCTCATCAGATCCCCAGAAGATCCTGGTCTCCCCTGGCCTGGAATCATGTTCGGCCTCACCATCTCCTCCATCTGGTACTGGTGCTCTGACCAGGTATGTCCTGGAGTAAAACACTCCTCTACTCCCACCATCGATACCCAGGTTTATATGGCTCCTGGTGGCATATCACTGGTACTGGTGCTCTGACCAGGTATGTCCTGGAGTCGAACACTCCTCTACTCCCACCATCGACACCCAGGTATATATGGCTCCTGGTGGCATATCACTGGTACTGGTGCTCTGACCAGGTATGTCCTGGAGTAAAACACTCCTCTACTCCCACCATCGACACCCAGGTATATATGGCTCCAGGTGGCATATCACTGGTACTGGTGCTCTGACCAGGTATGTCCTGGAGTTGAACACTCCTCCTCTCCCACCATCGTTACCCAGGTATATATGGCTCCTGGTGGCATATCACTGGTACTGGTGCTCTGACCAGGTAGGTCCTGGAGTCGAACACTCCTCTACTCCCACCATCGACACCCAGGTATATATGGCTCCTGGTGGCATATCACTGGTACTGGTGCTCTGACCAGGTATGTCCTGGAGTAAAACACTCCTCTACTCCCACCATCGACACCCAGGTATATATGGCTCCTGGTGGCATATCACTGGTGCTCTGACCAGGTATGTCCTGGAGTCGAACACTCCTCTACTCCCACCATCGACACCCAGGTATATATGGCTCCTGGTGGCATATCACTGGTACTGGTGCTCTGACCAGGTAGGTCCTGGAGTAAAACACTCCTCTACTCCCACCATCGATACCCAGGTATATATGGCTCCTGGTGACATATCACTGGTACTGGTGCTCTGACCAGGTATGTCCTGGAGTCGAACACTCCTCTACTCCCACCATCGACACCCAGGTATATATGGCTCCTGGTGGCATATCACTGGTACTGGTGCTCTGACCAGGTATGTCCTGGAGTAAAACACTCCTCTACTCCCACCATCGACACCCAGGTATATATGGCTCCAGGTGGCATATCACTGGTACTGGTGCTCTGACCAGGTATGTCCTGGAGTTGAACACTCCTCCTCTCCCACCATCGATACCCAGGTATATATGGCTCCTGGTGGCATATCACTGGTACTGGTGCTCTGACCAGGTAGGTCCTGGAGTCGAACACTCCTCTACTCCCACCATCGATACCCAGGTATATATGGCTCCTGGTGGCATATCACTGGTACTGGTGCTCTGACCAGGTATGTCCTGGAGTAAAACACTCCTCTACTCCCACCATCGACACCCAGGTATATATGGCTCCTGGTGGCATATCACTGGTGCTCTGACCAGGTATGTCCTGGAGTCGAACACTCCTCTACTCCCACCATCGACACCCAGGTATATATGGCTCCTGGTGGCATATCACTGGTACTGGTGCTCTGACCAGGTAGGTCCTGGAGTAAAACACTCCTCTACTCCCACCATCGATACCCAGGTATATATGGCTCCTGGTGACATATCACTGGTACTGGTGCTCTGACCAGGTATGTCCTGGAGTCAAACACTCCTCTACTCCCACCATCGACACCCAGGTTTATATGGCTCCAGGTCTCATATCACTGGTACTGGTGCTCTGACCAGGTAGGTCCTGGAGTAAAACACTCCTCTACTCCCACCATCGACACCCAGGTATATATGGCTCCTGGTGGCATATCACTGGTACTGGTGCTCTGACCAGGTATGTCCTGGAGTAAAACACTCCTCTACTCCCACCATCGACACCCAGGTATATATGGCTCCTGGTGCCATATACTGGTACTGGTGCTCTGACCAGGTATGTCCTGGAGTCGAACACTCCTCTACTCCCACCATCGATACCCAGGTATATATAGTTCATGGTGCCATATACTGGTACTGGTGCTCTGACCAGGTATGTCTTGGAGTCGAACACTCCTCTACTCCCACCATCGACACCCAGGTATATATGGCTCCTGGTGACATATCACTGGTACTGGTGCTCTGACCAGGTATGTCCTGGAGTTGAACACTCCTCCTCTACTCCCACCATCGACACCCAGGTATATATGGCTCCAGGTGACATATCACTGGTACTGGTGCTCTTACCAGGTAGGTCCTGGAGTAAAACACTCCTCTACTCCCACCATCGACACCCAGGTATATATGGCTCCTGGTGGCATATCACTGGTACTGGTGCTCTGACCAGGTATGTCCTGGAGTTGAACACTCCTCCTCTCCCACCATCGATACCCAGGTATATATGGCTCCTGGTGGCATATCACTGGTACTGGTGCTCTGACCAGGTATGTCCTGGAGTAAAACACTCCTCTACTCCCACCATCGACACCCAGGTATATATGGCTCCTGGTGGCATATCACTGGTGCTCTGACCAGGTATGTCCTGGAGTAAAACACTCCTCTACTCCCACCATCGACACCCAGGTATATATGGCTCCGGGTGACATATCACTGGTACTGGTGCTCTGACCAGGTATGTCCTGGAGTTGAACACTCCTCCTCTCCCACCATCGATACCCAGGTATATATGGCTCCTGGTGACATACCACTGGTACTGGTGCTCTGACCAGGTATGTCTTGGAGTCGAACACTCCTCTACTCCGACCATCGACACCCAGGTTTATACGGCTCCAGGTCGCATATTACTGGTACTGGTGCTCTGACCAGGTATGTCTTGGAGTCGAACACTCCTCTACTCCCACCATCGACACCCAGGTATATATGGCTCCTGGTGACATATCACTGGTACTGGTGCTCTGACCAGGTATGTCCTGGAGTTGAACACTCCTCCTCTCCCACCATCGATACCCAGGTATATATGGCTCCTGGTGACATACCACTGGTACTGGTGCTCTGACCAGGTATGTCTTGGAGTCGAACACTCCTCTACTCCGACCATCGACACCCAGGTTTATACGGCTCCAGGTCGCATATTACTGGTACTGGTGCTCTGACCAGGTATGTCTTGGAGTCGAACACTCCTCTACTCCCACCATCGACACCCAGGTTTATACGGCTCCAGGTCGCATATCACTGGTACTGGTGCTCTGACCAGGTATGTCCTGGAGTCGAACACTCCTCTACTCCCACCATCGACACCCAGGTATATATGGCTCCTGGTGACATATCACTGGTACTGGTGCTCTGACCAGGTAGGTCCTGGAGTCGAACACTCCTCTACTCCCACCATCGACACCCAGGTATATATGGCTCCAGGTGACATATCACTGGTACTGGTGCTCTGACCAGGTAGGTCCTGGAGTAAAACACTCCTCTACTCCCACCATCGACACCCAGGTATATATGGCTCCTGGTGGCATATCAATGGTACTGGTGCTCTGAACAGGTATGTCCTGGAGTCGAACACTCCTCTACTCCCACCATCGACACCCAGGTATATATGGCTCCTGGTGACATATCACTGGTACTGGTGCTCTGACCAGGTATGTCCTGGAGTCGAACACTCCTCTACTCCCACCATCGACACCCAGGTATATATGGTCCAGGTGACATATCACTGGTACTGGTGCTCTGACCAGGTATGTCCTGGAGTCGAACACTCCTCTACTCCCACCATCGATACCCAGGTATATATGGCTCCTGGTGACATATCACTGGTACTGGTGCTCTGACGAGGTATGTCCTGGAGTCGAACACTCCTCTACTCCCACCATCGACACACAGGTTTATACGGCTCTAGGTGACATATCACTGGTACTTGTGCTCTGACCAGGTAGGTCCTGGAGTCGAACACTCCTCTACTCCCACCATCGACACCCAGGTATATATGGCTCCTGGTGACATATCACTGGTACTGGTGCTCTGACCAGGTATGTCCTGGAGTCGAACACTCCTCTACTCCCACCATCGACACCCAGGTATATATGGCTCCTGGTGACATATCACTGGTACTTGTGCTCTGACCAGGTATGTCCTGGAGTTGAATACTCCTCTACTCCCACCATCGACACCCAGGTATACATGGCTCCAGGTCGCATATCACTGGTACTGGTGCTCTGACCAGGTATGTCTTGGAGTCGAACACTCCTCTACTCCCACCATAGATACCCTGGTATATAAGGCTCCTGGTGGCATATACTGGTACTAGTGGTCTAACCAGGTATGTCCTGGAAGGGAGTCAAACACTCTACTCCCACCATCGATACCCAGATCGTCATTTGTTTTCACAGAGATAAGCCAAGCGTTGATTCCCAAATAACCAGAACATGCAATACAAATATGTCAACAAAACGGTCTGTATTTATTCTCCTCAGGCAGAGGATATAAGTAAATTTTACATCATGCTCTCAACGAATGTGGTGGAATGCTGTAAATATACACAGTTGAATATTCCGTCATCGGTATTCTTCTTTTAACTTTTACCTATGTTTCTCTGCAGGTTATTGTGCAGAGGGCTCTGGCTGCCAAGAACATCTCCAACGCCAAGGCCGGCGCCATCCTTGCTGGTTACCTCAAGTTCCTCCCCATGTTCCTAATCGTCTTCCCAGGGATGATCTCCAGAATCCTGTTCCCCGGTCAGTGGTTTCTCACCTGTACAGTAAACCACGGTTATAACGAACACGCTTATAACGAACTGACGGATATAACGAACTGACGGATATAACGAACTTACTTTTTGGTCCCGACTATTTGCTGTAGTTATGCTGTATATATGCTTATAACGAACTACGGTTATAACGAACTGAAATTAGTAGTCCCTTTGAGTTCGTTATAACCGTACTTAACTGTATTTGGGTTACAGCATTTTTTGCTTGCTGAGTGCACTCTTTATATATACCTGTCCAAATGTTTCACTTAATAGTTACGCCGAAGACCCGGGTTCGATTCCCGACATGGGTACGCCGTGATATTGCTGGAATATTGCTAAAAGCGGTGTAAAACCATATTCACTCACTCACTCACTTCATAGTTGTTTCGGGGGCACGGGTGGCCCAGTCGTCTAAGGCGCCGCGATTCGCTGTGCAGAGTTGCGTCCCTTGGGCACGCCAGAAACCTATGATTGTGGGTTCGAATCCCGGTTCGCCCCAATTATGTTTTTAGGTTTGTCCGCACCATACCCGTGCTCGTGGGTTTCACCGAAGTGGTAAACGTCTGAGACCTGCATCACTTCGGGCTTTCCTCCCACATTAAGCTGACACGCCGTGATATAACTGGAATATTGTTAAAAGCGGCGTTAAACCCACTCACTTACTCACTCACTCACTCTGCCCTTTTAATTATTTATCATTATCTCTACAGATACTGTAGCCTGTGCCGATCCAGATGTGTGTTTCAAGGTGTGCGGAAGTCGTGCTGGCTGCACCAACATCGCCTACCCGACTCTGGTGCTGGAACTGATGCCCCCGGGACTCCGAGGTCTCATGCTGGCGGTGATGATGTCCGCCCTCATCTCCTCCCTCACCTCCATCTTCAACAGCAGCTCCACCCTCTTCACCATGGACATCTGGACACGGTTCAGAAAAAAGGCTTCTGATGTGGAACTCATGATTGTGGGCAGGTAGGGCAGGGAACATGGTTCATGATTGTGGGCAGGTAGGGCTGGGAACATGGTTCATGATTGTGGGCAGGTAGGGCAGGGAACATGGTTCATGATTGTGGGCAGGTAGGGCTGGGAACATGGTTCATGATTGTGGGCAGGTAGGGCAGGGAACATGGTTCATGATTGTGGGCAGGTAGGGCAGGGAACGTGGTTCATGATTGTGGGCAGGTAGGGCAGGGAACATGGTTCATGATTCTGGGCAGGTAGGGCAGGGAACATGGTTCATGGTTGTGGGCAGGTAGGGCAGGGAACATGGTTCATGATTCTGGGCAGGTAGGGCAGGGAACATGGTTCATGATTGTGGGCAGGTAGGGCAGGGAACATGGTTCATGATTCTGGGCAGGTAGGGCAGGGAACATGGTTCATGGTTGTGGGCAGGTAGGGCAGGGAACATGGTTCATGATTCTGGGCAGGTAGGGCAGGGAACATGGTTCATGATTGTGGGCAGGTAGGGCAGGGAACATGGTTCATGATTGTGGGCAGGTAGGGCAGGGAACGTGGTTCATGATTGTGGGCAGGTAGGGCAGGGAACATGGTTCATGATTGTGGGCAGGTAGGGCAGGGAACATGGTTCATGGTTGTGGGCAGGTAGGGCAGGGAACATGGTTCATGATTGTGGGCAGGTAGGGCTGGGAACATGGTTCATGATTGTGGGCAGGTAGGGCTGGGAACGTGGTTCATGATTGTGGGCAGGTAGGGCTGGGAACATGGTTCATGATTGTGGGCAGGTGGGGCTGGGAACATGGTTCATGATTGTGGGCAGGTAGGGCAGGGAACATGGTTCATGATTGTGGGCAGGTAGGGCAGGGAACATGGTTCATGGTTGTGGGCAGGTAGGGCAGGGAACATGGTTCATGATTGTGGGCAGGTAGGGCAGGGAACATGGTTCATGGTTGTGGGCAGGTAGGGCAGGGAACATGGTTCATGATTGTGGGCAGGTAGGGCAGGGAACATGGTTCATGATTGTGGGCAGGTAGGGCAGGGAACATGGTTCATGATTGTGGGCAGGTAGGGCAGGGAACATGGTTCATGATTGTGGGCAGGTAGGGCAGGGAACGTGGTTCATGATTGTGGGCAGGTAGGGCAGGGAACATGGTTCATCATTGTAGGCAGGTAGGGCTGGGAATGTGGTTCATGGTTGTGGGCAGGTAGGGCAGGGAACATGGTTCGTGGTTGTAGGCAGGTAGGTCTGGGTACATGGTTCATGATTGTGGGCAGGTAGGGCAGGGAACGTGGTTCATGATTGTGGGCAGGAAGGGCTGGGAACATGGTTCATGATTGTAGGCAGGTAGGGCAGGGAACGTGGTTCATGATTGTAGGCAGGTAGGGCAGGGTACATGGTTCATGATTGTAGGCAGGTACGGCTGGGAACATGGTCTATCAGTGGACTATTACTTACTTATCATACGATCTTTACGTTACCTCTACTTCCTTCTAGTACGTGGTATATAGCCAAGCTAATGCAGCTGCAACTTTCTTCCCAGAGTCTGCATCCTCATCCTTGTTGGTGTCAGTATTGCCTGGATCCCCATCGTCCAGAACATCAGCGAGCTGTTCCACTACATCCAGGGAATCACCAGCTTCCTTGCTCCTCCTGTCTGTGCCATCTACCTGCTCGCCGTCTTCTGGAAACGCACCAATGAACCTGTTAGTACACATGCACTGATTACTATTGGTGACAGGTGAGGTGGGGTGAAATTGGGTTTAACGTTGGGTCCAAGATTATTGCACTTATACTTACTTATGCATGCACGTGTGTGTGTGGCTGCTTGTATTAGTCCGGACTGATGCCGATTTATAGTGCTAGCACACTGAGATACCATGCCGCACTCAGACACAGTATACTGACTCCGAGCCGTCCAGTCCTTGTTTTAGCCCCTTAATGCCGAGCGCCAGACATGGTAACAACAAGTACCATATTTTAACGTCTTTTGGTATCGAACCCCGGACCTTCCGCTCTCCGGGCGGACGCTCTACCATTAGACCACGGAGGCGGTCTTTATTGGTGACAGAATCGTATGGACTTCTATCCTATTTGAATAGTATGGGTTATTATTCTCATCTGCATACACTGTCCTTGTTAATGCAATGACGGTTTGAAGCAAAAAATTATGAAGAAATAAACTAAAAAGCAAAATAACTATCTGTAGTTGAATCAGCTTTATCGGTGCATAGACAAGGCAAAGGCCCTTTGCGATACTCCTCCTTTCACAGCAAAGAATCATGTATTCTGAATGTGTGTTATTATTCTAGTTAAAAGTCACGTTGACTACTAGATAGTGGATGTGTATCTATCATGATATGTGTTACATACGTTTTCTTATACCTTCTTTGCAGGGTGCTTTCTGGGGCCTGATGGTCGGACTCGTCACTGGGCTGATCCGCTTTGCCTGGGAGTACTCGTATGCTGCCACCCCCTGCGGTGAAACCTCAGACAACCCCATGCCTGACATCCTCTCCAAAGTCCACTACCTCCACTTCGGATGTATCCTGTTCCTCATCGTCACCATTGTCACCATCATCATCAGTCTGCTCACAGAGTCAATTGATGACATCCATGTGAGAATTTCACTTTCATAAACATTTGTCTTCAAAATCTGTCATATGTTTGTTTGTTTTTTAACGCCGCACTCGGCAATATTCCAGAGGTATGTAATTAATCGAGTCTGGACCAGATAATCCAGTGATTGACATTATGAGCATCGATCCAAGCCATTGGGAAACGATGACAAGCATCAACCAAGTCAGCGAGCCTGACCACCCGATCCCGTTAGTCGGCTCTTACGACAAGCATAGTCGCTGGTTAGGACAAGCATAGGTTGCTGAAGACCTATTTTACCCCGGACTGTCATGTCCGCTCACAGAGCCAATTAATGACCACCGCATAGGAATTCCCTTTTCATTAGCATTTGTCCTCAAGATCTGTCATATGTAAAATATATAAGCCGAACAATGCAAGATGCAATTTAGCACATCGCCTCAAACGAACTTTTAATGACATAATGTTCTGCTACAAAGTTGATAATGTTGATCCCTATCATCCAATGGATGCAATAGATTACAACGGTTTGCACTGGATTGCTTTGAGATGCAAAACATTGACACATTTCATGTAATGATGTTTTATGTGTAATCATTTCCAGTTGGTTCGGCTGACATTCTGGAACCGCCATGACTTTGGGCAGCGTGTTGACATCGACGAGGAGCAAGTAGCCTTGGCTGCGGCGTCAAAAGGTTAGTATGTTCAATATTGCCCATGGCTCCCTCCCCAATAGTTAAATAGATATTACCCATGGCTTTTGCTCAAATAGCTGTGTTTGTTCAATATTGTCCTTGACCACTGCTCCGTTAGGTTAGTATGTCCAATATTGTCCATGGCTGCTGCTCCAATAGGTTAGTATGTTCAGTATTGCCCATTGTTCCCTCACCAGTAGGTTAGCACATTCAATATTGCCCATGGCTGATGCTCCAATAGGTTAGTATGGTCAGTATTGCCGATAGTTCCCTCACCGGTAGGTTAGTATATTGAATATTGTCAATGGCTCCCTACCCAAAAGTACCAATGCAGCGTCATCTGCTTCTCCCATTCGTTGGTATGTTGAATATTCCCGTGGTTCACTCCCCAGTAGGTTAGTATATTGAATATTGCCCATGGCTGCTGTTCCAATAGGTTAGTATGTTCAGTATTGCCCATAGTTCCCTCCCCAGTAGGTTAGTATATTGAATATTGCCCATGGCTGCTGTTCCAATAGGTTAGTATGTTCAGTATTGACCATAGTTCCCTCCCCAGTAGGTTAGTATATTGAATACTGCCCATCGCTCCCTCCCCAAAAGTACTAATGCAGCGCCATCTTCTTCTCCGATTCGGTGGTATGTTCAATATTGCCCATGGCTGCTGTTCCAATAGGTTAGTATTTTCAGTATTGCCCATAGTTCCCTCCCCAGTAGGTAAGTATATTGAATATTGCCCATGGCTGCTGTTCCAATAGGTTAGTATGTTCAGTATTGCCTATAGTTCCCTCCCCAGTAGGTAAGTATATTGAATATTGCCCATGGCTGCTGTTCCAATAGGTTAGTATGTTCAGTATTGCCCATAGTTCCCTCCCCATTAGGTTAGTATATTGAATATTGCCCATGGCTGCTGTTCCAGTAGGTTGGTATTTTCAGTATTGCCCATAGTTCCCTCCCCATTAGGTTAGTATATTGAATATTGCCCATTGCTCCCTCCCAAAAAGTGCTAATGCAGCGCCATCTTCTTCTCCGATTCGGTAGTATGTTCAATATTGCCTATTGCTGCTGTTCCAGTAGGTTAGTATTTTCAGTATTGCCCATAGTTTCCTCCCCAGTAGGTTAGTATATTGAATATTGCCCAGTAGGTTAGTATGTTCAATATTGCCCATGGCTGCTGTTCCAATAGGTAAGTATGTTCAGTATTGCCAATAGTTCCCTCCCCGGTAGGTAAGTATATTGAATATTGCCCAGTAGGTTAGTATGTTCAATATTGCCCATGGCTGCTGTTCCAATAGGTTAGTATGTTCAATATTGCCCATGGCTGCTGCTCCAATAGGTTAGTATGTTCAGTATTGCCCATAGTTCCCTCCCCAGTAGGTTAGTATATTGAATATTGCCCATGGCTGCTGCTCCAATAGGTTAGTATGTTCAGTATTGACCATAGTTCCCTCCCCAGTAGGTTAGTATATTGACTATTGCCCATGGCTGCTGCTCCAATAGGTTAGTATGGTCAGTATTGCCCATTGATCCCTCCAAAAAGTACTAATGCAGCCACATCTAATTCTCCGATTCGGTATTATGTTCAATATTGCCCATGGCTGCTGTTCCAATAGGTAAGTATGTTCAGTATTGCCAATAGTTCCCTCCCCAGTAGGTGAGTATATTGAATATTGCCCAGTAGGTTAGTATGTTCAATATTGCCCATGGCTGCTGTTCCAATAGGTTAGTATGTTCAATATTGCCCATGGCTGCTGCTCCAATAGGTTAGTATGTTCAGTATTGACCATAGTTCCCTCCCCAGTAGGTTAGTATATTGACTATTGCCCATGGCTGCTGCTCCAATAGGTTAGTATGGTCAGTATTGCCCATTGCTCCCTCCAAAAAGAACTAATGCAGCCACATCTAATTCTCCGATTCGGTATTATGTTCAATATTGCCCATGGCTGCTGTTCCAATAGGTTAGTATTTTCAGTATTGCCCATAGTTCCCTCCCCAGTAGGTAAGTATATTGAATATTGCCCATGGCTGCTGTTCCAATAGGTTAGTATGTTCAGTATTGCCCATAGTTCCCTCCCCAGTAGGTTAGTATATTGAATATTGCCCATGGCTGCTGTTCCAATAGGTTAGTATTTTCAGTATTGACCATAGTTCCCTCCCCAGTAGGTAAGTATATTGAATATTGCCCATGGCTGCTGTTCCAATAGGTTAGTATGTTCAGTATTGACCATAGTTCCCTCCCCATTAGGTTAGTATATTGAATATTGCCCATGGCTGCTGTTCCAGTAGGTTGGTATTTTCAGTATTGCCCATAGTTCCCTCCCCATTAGGTTAGTATATTGAATATTGCCCATGGCTGCTGTTCCAATAGGTTAGTATGTTCAGTATTGACCATAGTTCCCTCCCCATTAGGTTAGTATATTGAATATTGCCCATGGCTGCTGTTCCAGTAGGTTGGTATTTTCAGTATTGCCCATAGTTCCCTCCCCATTAGGTTAGTATATTGAATATTGCCCATTGCTCCCTCCCAAAAAGTGCTAATGCAGCGCCATCTTCTTCTCCGATTCGGTAGTATGTTCAATATTGCCCATTGCTGCTGCTCCAGTAGGTTAGTATGTTCAGTATTGCCCATAGTTTCCTCCCCAGTAGGTAAGTATATTGACTATTGCCCATGGCTGCTGCTCCAATAGGTTAGTATGGTCAGTATTGCCCATTGCTCCCTCCCAAAAAGTACTAATGCAGCCCCATCTAATTCTCCGATTCGGTATTATGTTCAATATTGCCCATGGCTGCTGTTCCAATAGGTAAGTATGTTCAGTATTGCCAATAGTTCCCTCCCCGGTAGGTAAGTATATTGAATATTGCCCAGTAGGTTAGTATGTTCAATATTGCCCATGGCTGCTGCTCCAATAGGTTAGTATGTTCAATATTGCCCATGGCTGCTGCTCCAATAGGTTAGTATGTTCAGTATTGCCCATAGTTTCCTCCCCAGTAGGTTAGTATATTGACTATTGCCCATGGCTGCTGCTCCAATAGGTTAGTATGGTCAGTATTGCCCATTGCTCCCTCCCAAAAAGTACTAATGCAGCCCCATCTAATTCTCCGATTCGGTATTATGTTCAATATTGCCCATGGCTGCTGTTCCAATAGGTAAGTATGTTCAGTATTGCCAATAGTTCCCTCCCCGGTAGGTAAGTATATTGAATATTGCCCAGTAGGTTAGTATGTTCAATATTGCCCATGGCTGCTGCTCCAATAGGTTAGTATGTTCCATCTTGCTCATGGTTGCTGCTCCAATAGGTTAGTATATTCAATATTGCTCATGGCTGCTGCTCCAATAGGTTAGTATGTTCCATCTTGCTCATGGTTGCTGCTCCAATAGGTTAGTATGTTCAATATTGCTCATGGCTGCTGCTCCAATAGGCTCGTATGTTCAATATTGCTCATGGCTGCTGCTCCAATAGGTTAGTATGTTCCATCTTGCTCATGGTTGCTGCTCCAATAGGTTAGTATGTTCAATATTGCTCATGGCTGCTGCTCCAATAGGTTAGTATGGTTCAATATTGCTCATGGCTGCTGCTCCAATAGGTTAGTATGTTAAATATTGCTCATTTTGCCTACCCAATAGTACTAATGCAGCGTCATCTGCAAAACTGACACTAAAACAACTGACGAAACGATTCAGACAGTCATTAAAGAAAATGGGCGAGATATTGATGACGCAGAGATCTGGAGATGAGTTAACATCTATGCAAGAAAGCTGTGGAAATAAGATGGGCTGTCTGGTATTGAAAGCTGATGGAAACTCGACGAACAATATTCTTACATACGAGTTACTTTTATCCAGGTGACCATGAATTTTATGCAGGGGAGTCTATGTTTCATCATCGACACCTGTTCGGTCTGTATGCAAATTGCAAAGATCACGAACATGCTTAACTTTGACAAATAACGATCTCTTAATAATACGCTTAAGGCATTTCATTGCAATGGCAGTTAAAGCCAAGGGGCGATAACCATTGTTCAAAGTTTTGTTTGGGGGTTTTTCGGCGGTACATTCTTTCCATGTCTTTGCGTGTTGCAGTGGATTACGCCAGTCTACCATGGTACAAGAAAGCGGTGCAGTGGATCTGTGGCATCGAGAAGATGAACCAGCAACAGGAGCTCACCCCAGAGCAGAAGAGAGTATTGGAGGCCAAACAAACATCCATCTACGAGGGGAAGACATGGAGAAGAGTCCTCAATGTCAACGCTGTCCTGCTTATGACCTGCGCTATCTTCATGTGGGGCTTCTATGCTTAAAGGACAGAAGAACAGCGATCACCTACCTGCACTGCATTGAAACGTTGGCACCATGGTCCAAACTTGAAATAGTTGTGTCAATATATTGAGTTACTAACATGTTCCGTAACAGAATAGTTTTTACACAGTCTGCTATGTCGCATCCTGACAGGGAACCTGCGTCTTACCTTTATTTGTCATACTAACTAAACATGAGTTAGGTTCTCAACATGAACGCTATCCTATGTATGACTGCAGTTATCTTAATGTGGGGCTTCTATGCCAAAAGGATAGACGAACAGTGATTACCTTCCTCGGAGTACAAACACATTGAAACGTTGGTAGTGTAGTCCAAGTTTGAAATGACAATGAATTGTTTTACGCATATAGTTATGTCAGTATGTTGAGTAACATATATGTTCCGTAACAGAGGTATATATTAAACGTTCTGCAGACAGAGGGCACCTGCGTCCAGACTTCACATACCATACATACTAAACACCAACCCTGTCCTTTTCATGTCCCTTCATGTGGGACTTCCATGCTTCAAAAGGTGAGGTGAGGTGAAGTGGGGTTTAACGTCGCGTCCAAGATTATTTCACTTATATAGCGACGTGTATGTGTGTGTGTGTATGGCTGCTTGTACTAGTCCGGACTAATGCCAATTTATAGTCCTAGCTCACCGAGATACCATGCCGCAGTTAAACATGAATGCCCCACTCAGACACAGTATACGGACTCTGAGCCGGCCAGTCCTTGATTTTGTCCCTTAATGCCGAGCGCCAGACAGGGTAACAATAAGTACCATCTTTTAACGTCTTTTGGTATGACGCGGTAGGGGATCGAACTCCGGACCTTCCGCTCTCCGGGCGGACGCTGTACCATTAGACCACGGAGGCGGTCATGCTTTAAAAGATTTGAAAGTCCCGAGTATCTGACGTAAACTGCCAGGGAAAGGAAAGCCTACACCCATGTATAATGGTGGCTGAAAGTGAAACAAACAAGAACTGGTTATTCAATGGTGATGTATTTGACAGTTATCACAGTTATGTGTTGGACCTTTAGTTTCAGTGTTTCGGCGTCTGTTTTCAGCCTAGTAACGTTTTAATGACGTTTTTTGGTCAAATTCAATTTTAAAGTGTCTACTTTCCTTTGCCGGATAGTTGAGTTCGGTGTCTTTGTTCAGTATGTATATACAAAATAAATGCGCAGTTTCAATCGACGTCAAGGGACAAAACTTCAGCTGATCTTTGATTCTGTCATGACAAAGTGACTGGTTCTCCTGGGGTACCAAAAACTGCCATACAACTTATTGCTTGGGGTCGCCATCGGGAGGGAGGAGGTTGCGGTGTATTTTGGATGGAAAGTGGGAGGAACAATGACTTTAGCAGCTTAGAGACTCTGACGTACTGTGACGTCATGTTTATTTCGTCACAATGTTCCTACTTCTAGCCGTAGATCGTTAACTCAATACCACATGCTTGTTCTGTGAAACTTCATTTCAAAACTACCAAGTTTCTTTCATTATCACGCCGTGATATAACTGGAATACTGTTCAAAGCGGCGTTAGACCCAACCCACTCACTCATCCTTTTCAATTTCATTACAAATTAGTAACGTGACGTAAAGTACACTTGGTCACGATGCTCCGATTCTAACCGTAGATAATTAATACAAGCTTATTATGTGTGTTCTTTAGAACTACATTTTAAAACTCAAGTTTTCTTCATTTTCAATTTCATTAAATAGTATTTACAAATTCAGGACTCGGTGTTTTATTGTCTCTTTTTAGAGTGATTTTCGTATTATGATAAAATAAAACTATGGTATGGGCTTATTAAAGGTAACACTTACGGCAACAGAGGTCGTTACCGAATCGTTGAATTCTAACATTCAAATTTAATAGAATATGTGACTCAAGCAAACATTCAATCATGTTCCGGTTCGCGCCATGTTTGTCATGAGAGAATGTTGATTCATATGTTTCTATTGTTGAGATTTGTAACAGTTTCATCATTATATCTACATATAAAAAAGGGTAATATATTGGGTTTTAATTATTGAAAACTGACTATCAGTTACTTGCATGTGTCATGCTTGTAGTGCTGCGGAGTGATACACAATGTATGGGGTAGTGATGTGCTTTTGACTGGGTAATGTATCAAAACATAACACATGATGATATCTGGTAGGAGGCGACTGTTTGTCTTCATGTTCTGGTTAGGTGTCTTCACCGTTTCTAATTACTAACACTAGAACGTCGCCAGTATGTGTGGTCCATCAAGGCCTCCGTTGCGTGTGGTCCTTCAAGGCCTCCATTATGTGTGGTCCTTCAAGGCCTCCATTACGTGTGGTCCTTCAAGGCCTCCATTACGTGTGGTCCTTCAAGGCCTCCATTATGTGTGGTCCTTCAAGGCCTCAATTACGTGTGGTCCTTCAAGACCTCCATTACGTGTGGTCCTTCAAGGCCCCCATTACGTGTGGTCCTTCAAGACCTCCATTATGTGTGGTCCATCAAGGCCTCCATTATGTGTGGTCCTTCAAGGCCTCCATTATATGTGGTCCTTCGTTGCCTCCATTACGTGTGGTCCTTCAAGGCCTCCATTACGTGTGGTCCTTCAAGGCCTCCATTATATGTGGTCCTTCGTTGCCTCCATTACGTGTGGTCCTTCAAGGCCTCCATTACGTGTGGTCCTTCAAGGCCTCCATTACGTGTGGTCCATCAAGGCCTCAATTACGTGTGGTCCTTCAAGGCCTCAATTACATGTGGTCCTTAAGGGCATAATTATCTGTGG
Source organism: Haliotis rufescens (assembly GCF_023055435.1). Taxonomy (NCBI): domain Eukaryota; kingdom Metazoa; phylum Mollusca; class Gastropoda; order Lepetellida; family Haliotidae; genus Haliotis; species Haliotis rufescens. The sequence goes on along the minus strand of NW_025963835.1, from coordinate 26,295,645 downwards.
TCTGTCAAGGCCTCAAAGGCTGGCATTATGTGTGATTGAGACCCCATCTTACATCAAATTCCAGTCATAAATACTCAAGTAATTGTGTTCAAAAAGGTTTTTTTCGAAAACCAGTTCATACTATGTGACCTTAACCTACAGTGCCATCCAATCACATGTCAGAAAAATTCCCCAGGTGTATAAAGGATGTATATCAGTTATGACATCTCTAACATCTGTCATAAATGGTTGGTTGAGAAAACCAACTGCAGCAGAGGAGGGCTCAAATTCAAGCACTTTAAGGGGACCACCTTACAGGCAGCTGCTTTGAGATGAGCGCTATGTGAGCAATGCGTGAACAATAAACACATTAAGGTACTTTTCTCTCACTTGATTCTCTGCAAAAATATAACCACACTGTTGAATCCTGGGAATGGTAGTTTATTGGTAATATAATGACAATACCATATACAACACACATTCAGACAATCTTTCAAATACAACACAATCGATACAACACCGTATGACCTAGACACACTGGCAGTATAAGTTCATATTGCACCAGCAACGACTCCTAATCCATTGGCACTACTTCCCTCAATGAAGACTCTACTAAACTCCATTTGTAATAAACAAATTACAGTATCTTAACAAACTGATCCAAAGACATACACTCAAACAGTGTTTCCACACCATTAAAGAGGTGAGGTGAGGTGAAATGGGGTTTAACGTCGCGTCCAAGATTATTGCACTTATATAGCGACGTGCATGTACGTGTGTGTTTGTGTGGCTGCTTGTACTAGTCCGGATTTATAGTGCTAGCTCACTGAGATACCATGCCGCAGTTTAACATGAATACCCCACTCAGACACAGTATACTGACTCCGAGCCGACCAGTCCTTGTTTTAGCCCCTTAATGCCAAGCGCCAGACAGGGTAACAACAAGTACCATCTTTTAACGTCTTTTGGTATGACGCGGTCGGGGATCGAACCCCGGACCCCATTAAAGAGACACCAATGAGGACAATGAGAATAACCAACAAGCTTCAAGGTATCACAGATTATCTGTCTCTAGTGAGTGAATAGTGCTTATCTCGAGTAAATTGCAAGAATCTTACAGCGTTCATTCATAAGGGACAGATAATCCGTAATTTGAGTTTCGAGTAGGTCATTCCATATATTCCTCATTGACATTTCAAGAGAGAAAATAAAGAAAAAAACATATGAAATGTGAACATTACAGAGAAACTTCACTGAGGGCAGCCTATTGTTATGATGATGTATTGTAATCATCTGTGATGTCATGAACAATGGATGACATCATATCTTCAATTGACCAATCAGCATTGAGGACTGCCAAAATGCACATGTGTAAATTTCAGAAAGTCATTACACACGATCATTCTTTCCTTATGGGTAATATATTCATTTTGAACACACTGAAGTGGAGAATACATCAAATAGACCTCTTTTTTCTTTTTAGTAATTTGGGGTTGAACAGAGACTGATTCCAGTCTACATGATGTTCAGTTCTGTTTGACATTGTTTCACCATAACAGCATTACTGTACATACTCTCTGAGACTTTTTAAAAAAATAACAGAATGCTAAAATATTATACATATTTGGAGAGGGTCTTCACATATTTCACACTCAAGGATGTCATTTTCCTGCCCACTCCTGTCCCAAAGCCAGGTCCCTGGACAGACAGAACAATTTGCTCGAGCTTACGTCTGGACAGTGGGTCAACTCTGGCTTTCATATTGTTTGGTTCAATTCCTCAATGTATATAAGACTCTTCCAAGGGCATGATTAGATATGCATGAATGTCTTCTTGTTCTATACACTTAATGAAACGCAATATAAAAGGTGGAAAAATAATACAAAAATGCAGTAGATATTTCAAGCACAATACACAAAAATGTAAAAAATGACAAAAAGTTATGATATTTTGTTTACAAAAGTAGCATAAAAAATAAATAAAATGAAATGCAAACAAGAAATATGAACAATTGGTACAACAAGAAGCATGAAAGTATTTCACCTGCATGTTTTCAACTAGTTAGCTATGTAAACAATTTGTTTGTTCTTTTTCACTAAAACATATCTTTATCAATATACCGTATTCGACGTAATAAGCGCCCCGCTCTAATAAGCGCCCACTACGACATTTGCTAATATATTTGCTGGCGAACAATCCCAATTAGCTCCCCTTCCGATTGATCAATGTACACAAGACTTATTTATTCGTGTATAATACGCACTCGTCTGTTATATGCACCCTTAATTATGTGCAATTAAAATCGGGAAAATATATCTGTCATGTATGATGCTTTTCTTTTGTATCATTTCAGGCTGTCAGCATAAACTACGAAATTTACAAATTTTCAACTCTGTTTTTGTATCACCCAAATTATTTTCTAATGAGAGACCCCTATTTCTAATTTTGAGAGCGCCCCGGGCGCTTATCACGTCAAATACAGTAATTCTTTTGCAAATAACACCATGACTTCAGTCCATCCCAGGTTCCACTGCCACGTGTAGACCTCATCTTGCCAATCACAGACATTGTAATGAGTGAGTGAGTGAGTATGGTTTTACGTCGCTTTTAGCAATATTCCAGCAATATCACGGCGTGGGACACCAGAAATGGGCTTCACACATTGTACCCATGTCAGGAATCGAACCCGGGTCTTCGGCGTGACGAGCGAACGCTTTAACCACTAGGCTACCCGACCGCCCCGACATTGTAATGAACTGTGATAACGTTAGCCTAATCATGTTGTAAGTATGGCTCAATTTCAGTTTGATTAAATTCAAAACATTTACTCTGATATGATTATTATTATCTGTGTGAAGATCTGAAATCACTACCATCGAATGTCGCATCAGGTGAACTATCTAATCAGCCAATCAGCATCGAGGCTTCTAAACTCATGGTACAGTGAGTGGAACATTCAGACGACCATATCAGATCTCTAAAACAAATATAATTGTGAAAATACAACAGCACTATTATAATATTGATGTTTAATACATGTTGTCGTTTCTGAGTACCAAGGCATCCACATGCACAGTGGTGTACTATTGAGGGTATATTTGGGTCCTGTAGCAGTTCCCTTTGGAAGAGATCAAAATTTCTCAATCGAGGCGTTAAAGATATGAAGCTGAATTGTTTTAGAAAGCTGGCATCGGATTGGATCAAGAACCCATGCATCCTACATTTTGATTGGGTGTTGTTTAGCGTTCACCTGGCGCAACCTTCTACGGAGGTGTCTGCAAATCTTGACACAGCGAGGTATAATTTTGGAGTAGAAGATGCGAATTTTAGAGTGAGTGAGTTTAACGCTGCTTTTAACAGTATTCAAGTTATATCGTGTCAGCTTAATGTTGGAGGAAAGCCCGAAGTGATACAGTTCTCAAACCTTTACCACTTCGGTGAAACCCATGAGCACGGGTATGCTGACAATCCTTGAAACATAATTGGGGCATACCGGGATTTGAACCCACCACAAGCATCGGTTTTTGGCGTGCCCTTGGGATGCAACTCTTCACAGCGAATCGCGGCGTCTTAGACGACTGGACCGACCATGCCCCACACATATATGACTATATGTCATATTCATGTAATCTGACTATCTCTAATGTGTGCCTTATACTGTTCCTGAGTCAAATATGTTGGTCTGTGTTGAAACATTCTAAGTAATAATATTGACCCTTCCTGTTGGGGAAGGGTTTAAAACAGACTATTATGGATGATTAGAATGATATTGCAATTTTCGAATTGATGATCCGACATGTTTGATGCATAATAAATAACAGTTCATGATTAAATGCTGATGATGATACAATATTACACAAGATTTCCACAGCCACATGGAACAAGCTGTACGAAGAGAAGACAGCTCTAGTTATCTCCCTTGGTCTACGATTTCAAAAGCTATCATCCCCCACAACAACAGTATTTACACAAACCAATAACAGTTTGGTTTCAGTGTAATACAAATTATTTCTGCATATTTTTGTGTTGCAGTATCTTTGTCTCTGAACATTTTACAATCATTGATTCAATTCAGTCGTGATTAGTACTCATCCATAACAATATAAATATGTTGGAACTGAGATTAGGGTATTTTTCTCGATCTGTAACCACTCAGGGTTGTGTACACCTTTGTTTGCACTTTATCAACACATCTTGTAAAACCATAAGTGTCTAAGCGTGGATACAGATCTTATGAAAATTGGCGGGACCCTCAAAATTGAAAAAAATGCCAGCACCAAATTCAGTAAACAACAATTTGTTGTTTATTGAAAACATGTTACCAAATGATTTATGTGTTTGAACATGTCAACAGGTTTAGTGTGCTTCAAAGAGGGTGCATGTGCACCCGTGCACCATCACCCCCCTACCTCCCTCTGGATCTGCGTCTGGTGTCTGATTGGTTCAATATGTTTTGTGACAAAAGTCACTTTTGTCAATAGTGTTCTGGTTCTGGAGTTTGCCCTCAAAATGGTGTTTTATTAACAAACTACAATAAATTTCATTTTGGTTTATAAAAGACGTGTCGCTGTCACACAGAATTACTCTCCTCACACATCAATATATCAGCGTTAGAAATTGGCACTAGTCCTGTAGTTCTTGCCTAACTGGCCAATAGTTTGTTTGGTTTGGTTTGTTTGTTGTTTAACGCCGCACTCAGCAATATTCCAGCTATATGACGGCGGTCTGTAAATAATCAAGTCTGGACCAGACAATCCAGTGATTAATATCATGAGCATCGATCCAAGAAATTGAGATCGATGACATGCATCAACCAAGTCAGCGAGCCTGACCACCCGATCCCGTTCGTCGCCTTTTACGGCAAGCATGACTGGTCAATAGTAAAGGTATTATAAGGACTAGTAGAAATTTGCCATTTTTAAGGGTTTTGCTATATGTTATCATTATAAGGACAAGTAGACTAAAACAATTCGTTGCAACTCTAGAAGCCATTTTTAGCACATTGTGAAAATACTTTTGACCTGGACAGATTGATTAGAATGTAGCAATATAATCAACAACTATGAAAATACTCTAACAAGTTTGTAACATGTCAATATGGCCTGCCATACTGGACAAACAGTGAGTTGGGTTTAACGCCGCTTTTAACAGTATTCCCGTTATATCACTGCGTGTCAGCTTCATGTGGGAGCAAAACCCGAAGTAAAACCCGAAGTGATGCAGGTCTCGGACGTTTACCACTTCGGTGAAACCCATGAACATGTATATGGTGTGACAAACCTAGAAACATTTTTGGGCAAAACAGGATTTGAACCACGACCATAGGTTTCTGGTATGCCCAAGGGACACAACTCTTCTCTACTGAGCACTATTAACAATATTTAGCACAGACCATCAAGCATTGAATAGCTTTGCACAAATTGAGGTATGAATTTGAATTTTTCGATTAAATGATATCAAAAATGTTTTGATCAAAGGGTTATCAGTAAACCACAAAAATGTAAAAGTGTGGCTATATGCTTAGATATTAAAATATGCATCAACCTATGGACAACATAAACAAGGGGGACAACTAGCACAATAACATTCGTTAAGAGTGGATGGAGATCCATATGGAAGATTCTTGAAGCTGATTAAGTTGTCTCCCTTTACCCAGCTTTCTTGCTCTCCTCCAACTCACGCTCGGCCACATCAATGATGGCCAGGTTTTGACAAGCTGTTACGAGATGGACGCCGCTGATGCCCGCTTTGATGAAGGAGAGAGGGGCACACAGGTAGAGCAGGAGGGTCCACAGTCCGATAGACAGGGGGCCCAGAGGCACTGAGGGCATTAAAGAATTGGGTCAAGGTCTGTTTGTACATAAAACTACTTGAACATCATTCAAGAAATGAAGTTTGTTTATTTGTTGTTTAACGCCACACTCAGCAATATTCCAGCTATATGACGGCGGTCTGTAAATAATCGAGTCTGGGACAGACAATCCAGTGGTATTGATATAATGAGCATCGATCTACGCAATTGGGATACGATGACATGCATCAACCAAGTCAGTGAGCCTGACCACCCGATCCCTCTTGCAACAACCACAGTTGCCTTTCATGGCAAGCATGGGTTGCTGAAGACGTATTCTACCCCGGATCTTCGCGGGTCCAAGAAATGAAGTGTTAGCCTTTGGACAGTGTTGTATATTGAATAGATTTACAACACAATGTCAGATTGAATATCTACATGTGGACACTCATAATCCTGCACATGATCTCATGTGTTTCTGGTTGTGACCTCATATGTAAGGTCTTTGATATGTCTGCACATTACTTCATATATATCTGTGTGACCTCATATGTAAATTGTATGCGAAACATTAACTCTACATAACTTCATACGATTTGTATTTGACATGACTTCATAATGCCCAATAAGGAAGTGACTTACAAGATTTATCTTTACGTATTCCATCACAATCATGACAAAAGTTTAATGTCTGCAAGATTCTCCACGTTTAAGACTCACATATGGGTCCAGGGGTCCAGTAGGTCAGGTACAACAGACAGAAGAACAGCTCATTGGCAGCACACATCACAAACAGAATTGTCTGCAAGGAATAAAAATGTTCAAATGATGCAGTGTTTTAAATAAAATACGGAGAACAGCTATGGAGAAACACTCCAGAGTAAAGCTATGGTGAACCAAGATGGAGAACCACGATGGAGAACCGCTATGGAGAAACACTCCAGAGAATCACTACAGAGAACCACGATGGAGAACCGCTATGGAGAAACGCTCCAGAGAATCACTCAAGAGAAAAGCTATGGTGAACCACGATGGAGAACCGCTACGGAGAAACGCTCCAGAGAATCACTACAGAGAAAAGCTATGGTGAACCACGATGGAGAACCGCTATGGAGAAACGTTCAAAAGAATCACTACAGAGAACCACAATGGAGAACCGCTATGGAGAAACGCTCCAGAGAATCACTACAGAGAACCACGATGGAGAACCGCTATGGAAAAACGCTCCAGAGAATCACTACAGAGAACCACGATGGAGAACCGCTACGGAGAAACGCTCCGGAGAATCACTCAAGAGAAAAGCTATGGTGAACCACGATGGAGAACCGCTATGGAGAATCACTACAGAGAACCACGATAGAGAACCGCTATGGAGAAACGCTCAAGAGAATCACTCAAGAGAAAAGCTATGGTGAACCACGATGGAGAACCGCTATGGAGAAACGTTCAAAAGAATCACTACAGAGAACCACAATGGAGAACCGCTATGGAGAAACGCTCCAGAGAATCACTACAGAGAACCACGATGGAGAACCGCTATGGAGAAACGCTCCAGAGAATCACTCAAGAGAAAAGCTATGGTGAACCACGATGGAGAACCGCTATGGAGAAACGCTCCAGAGAATCACTACAGAGAACCACGATGGAGAACCGCTACGGAGAAACGCTCAAGAGAATCACTCAAGAGAAAAGCTATGGTGAACCACGATGGAGAACCGCTATGGAGAAACGCTCCAGAGAATCGCTACAGAGAACCACGATGGAGAACCGCTATGGAGAAACGCTCAAGAGAATCACTCAAGAGAAAAGCTATGGTGAACCACGATGGAGAACCGCTATGGAGAAACGCTCCAGAGAATCACTACAGAGAACCACGATGGAGAACCGCTATGGAGAAACGCTCCAGAGAATCACTACAGAGAACCACGATGGAGAACCGCTATGGAGAAACGCTCCAGAGAATCACTACAGAGAACCACGATGGAGAACCGCTATGGAGAAACGCTCCAGAGAATCGCTACAGAGAACAACGATAGAGAACCGCTATGGAGAAACGCTCCAGAGAATCACTCAAGAGAAAAGCTATGGTGAACCACGATGGAGAACCGCTATGGAGAAACGCTCCAGAGAACAGCTACGGTGAACCACGATGGAGAACCGCTACAGAGAACCGCTCCAGAGAACAGCTATGATGAACCACTACAGGTTCTACTACACCAAATCAGAACCAGTTTGGACAGTGCGGTTTTCGTAGGGAGCCTTCAGTGCAGATCGAGAGATATCTGCAGGCTGTGATTGGAGGATATTCTGTAAGATTTTTATGTCTTTCAAATGTACATCCATCCAGTTATTAAAACTGACCATGTTTTTCAATATTTAGTACTGTCTTTTTCAACATGATGACTTATGCTGAATGTGACCACAGCTATTTTCAAGTAGGTGACATTTGGTGCGAAACTGGGGGTGGTGTGTTTAGCTTCCGGTACTCGGAAAAGGAGCTGGCTAAGCTAGTCATTTTTTATTTTTTTATTGCTGCTCTAAGGCCAAACTGTGCACACACGTACAGGTAATAGCTGTTGAATCCTTAGTTATTTTTAAAAAAAATATAACGTTACTATAGAAGTCTATGGGAAAACATTTGGTTGTGTGTAACCTATAGAGAACCACAATGGAGAACCGCTATGGGGAAACGCTCCAGAGAAACACTCTAGAGAACCGCTAGAGAGAGCTGCTAAGGAAAACCACTACAGAGAACCTCTCCAGAGAACCTCTCCAGAGAACCACTAGGGGGAAATTGCTTTGTGTTTATGTTTCCATAAACCAAACGGGAGTTTGGCCACCCCGTCTAGCAGACTACTGTTTCGTGATTGGTTGATAATAAATAGAACGGGGGAGGCTTGCGTCGCATCATAGCTCTGAAAGATGTCATTGATTTCGTAATGTTTTGTTTCGTAACATGTTAATGTTTAAAATGCCTTCTGTGAAGTTATTTTTGTTAATGCATTTATTCATAAAAAAATTTCGACATATTGTTGCGGCTATGTAGTTATAAACATTATCCTGTGTGCACTGTGGTATTTCTTATAAGGAGTTTCTACTTTTATAACTCAACAACCACAAAAAATATTAAGTGAGCAGCAATATTTCAGCAATATCACGATGAGGCACAAGAGAAATGGACTACACGTATTGTACCAATGTGAGGAAACAAACCTGGGTGACAAACAAACATATTAACCACTAGGCTAACCCAGAAATATCAGAAGTTAATTCTTGAATCTTCATAAGAATGAAGGGCGGTCGGGTAGCCTAGTGGTTAAAGCGTTCGCTCGTCACGCTGAAGACCCGGGTTCGATTCCCGACATGGGTACAATGTGTGAAGCCCATTTCTGGTGTCCCCCGCCGTGATATTGCTGGAATATTGCTAAAAGCGGCGTAAAACCATACTCACTCACTCACTCATAAGAATGATATGATACAAACAGTCAAATCGCTACCTGCATCCATTCACAATTTGTATGCGTATAGGTAAAACCGACCTAACATCGATCCATGTAAGCAAAACGTGATACGATGGGTAACCAGAGAGCTAAGATCAATCGTGACTGAGCAAGAAAACATTCATGCATTAGGCTTAAAAAAATAAAAGAATTGGTTCTCAGGCAATGACTTTTGAAAATATTGTGTGTGCAGGCGGTGCTTTGTTGGTGTATTTTCACTTGATGAAACTAGTATGTGCCCAAATAAACAGTTGTGTACCATCAACCTGGGAAAGGGCCTCTCTACATAAACAAGCATACAAACTCCTATTGCTGCCATGACCATAACACGAGATGCACAGTAAAGCAGTGTGCATGTAAAGGGAGGTAACTGTGTGCTATATTGGATCGCATGGTTGTTTAGTATTAGGATTTTTATGTTTTTTTGAAAATGGAAATAAAAACAAAACGTGAGGCAGACCTTATGATGATGCTGGCGTGCCTGAGAACCAAGACTATTATTTGCTTTAGCCTTATTCAGTGAGTAATATTTTCCATAGTACAACAACCCCTCACTCAATATCCAAGCCAGCTGGTGGAATGTCAAGTTACCATGGTTACCGTCAGGGACCTGGTTTCAACACTGGTGATTGTCTCATGGAAAAGAATATGGGTGGAACTCATGACTGCAGAGACAACAATCATGGCTTTTCTCACAGAGAATAAAACAAAGACCGTCTCCGTGACGAGGTGAGGTGAGGTGAAATGGGGCTCAACGTCGCGTCCAAGATTATTGCACTGATATAGCGACGTGCATGCACGTGTGTGTGTGTGTGTGTGTGTGTGTGTGTGTGTGTGTGTGTGTGTTTGTGGCTGCTTGTACTAGTCCAGACTAATGCCGATTTTATGATGCTAGCCCACTGAGATACCATGCTGCAGTTTAACATGAATACCCCACTCAGACACAGTATACTGACTCTGAGCTGACCAGTCCTTGTTTTAGCAACTTAATGCCGAGCGCCAGACAGGGTAACAACAAGTACCATCTTTTAACGTTTTTTGGTATGACACGGCTGGGGATCGAACCCCGGACCTTTCACTCTCTGGGTGGAAGCTCTACCACTAGACTTTGGAGGCGGCCTCGCCGTGATGAACACATACATCATGTGTCTCATGAACACGAATATTGTCACACCACGGATAACAATAATGGGCCTCTCACAGAGAATCAAACCAAGACGGTCTCCGTGACGAGCACATAAGCCATGAGTGAGTGAGTGTGTGTGTGAAAGATATTCCTGTTATATCATCTTATATCAAACCCAAAATTATGGATATCATGAAGACAGACCAATGATCATGAGGGGGGAGAAAATTGGATTTGAACCAGAGGATCCTGGTATAGGTTAGGGAGATAACTCTGTATGTTGACCACTAGGTACTCAACTCACCCTGTTGTGGTAGTAATGGCGTAGAATGAAGTTGCCAGACAGGTCGATGGTTTTGTGACTGTTCTTCCCTGCCAGCATGCAGCTGTAATGAGGATATCATCATCATCATCATCATCATCATCATCATCAACAACATTACTCCTTATCATTAACATTGTCCTCATCTTCATTCATATATCCTACATCAACATTATTTTATCATCCAAAACCGACATCCACAGGAGGTGTCACGTGGCTGCTGAATTCTACCCCGATATCTTGTAGGAGATATCACTACAACGAAAATGCATCTCATCGCTTTGGAGACCATTGTGACATCATTAGTTGCCATGACATCACAATCATACGGAAGCCTTTAGGGGACATTTGTTTTTTTATTTTTGTCTTAAAATTCGGAGATACTAACTTATGAGATCATTATCTTGAAATATAACAAAGATCCAGTGACTAAGAATGTCGACCTACCTCTGGACATGGATCCAGTGACTGAAGATGTGGACCTACCTCTGGACGTGGATCCAGTGACTGAAGATGTGGGCCTACCTCTGGACATAGATCCAGTGACTGAAGATGTGGACCTACCTCTGGACGTGGATCCAGTGACTGAAGATGTGGACCTACCTCTGGACGTGGATCCAGTGACTGAAGATGTGGACCTACCTCTGGACATGGATCCAGTGACTGAAGATGTGGACTTACCTCTGGACGTGGATCCAGTGACTGAAGATGTGGACCTACCTCTGGACATGGATCCAGTGACTGAAGATGTGGACCTACCACTGGACATGGATCCAGTGACTGAAGATGTGGACCTACCTCCGGACATGGATCCAGTGACTGAAGATGTGGACCTACCTCCGGACATGGATCCAGTGACTGAAGATGTGGACCTACCTCCGGACGTGGATCCAGTGACTGAAGATGTGGACCTACCTCTGGACGTGGATCCAGTGACTGAAGATGTGGACCTACCTCTGGACATGGATCCAGTGACTGAAGATGTGGACCTACCACTGGACATGGATCCAGTGACTGAAGATGTGGACCTACCTCCGGACATGGATCCAGTGACTGAAGATGTGGACCTACCTCCGGACGTGGATCCAGTGACTGAAGATGTGGACATACCTATGTACGTTGATCCAGTGACTGAAGATGTCGACCTACCTCTGGACGTGGATCCAGTGACTGAAGATGTCAAGGGCCATACTGAACTGGAAAAACAGCATGTACTTGGGGTAGAAGAAGCAGAGGGCTCCACACAGACACATTGTGGTGATCCGGTCGATCAGCTGGTCCAACATGTGACCCAGGCGGCTTCCTAGAACATTAAAACTTCAGCTAACTCAAACACCTACATTAATTGACCGTGCAAGAAGATTACTTCCGGAAAACTGAAAGACATGGCTTGCAGTATACCAGATACCATCAACATGTTTTATTGACAACAAATTACAACAAATTGCCGATTCAAAATCACTTACCGTTTGTCAGCTTCATGCTCCGCGACACAATTTAACATTACATTACATTCAACCATGACCAGATGACCATATTTACATTCTAATTTGTGGTATAATCATACAAATCTGTTAGTGTTATCAACATTCTGACCATGTTTCTGAGGTTGTTCATTTGGGAGGCTTTTAAATATGGCTGACATGTATCCCATATGCTGCACATGTACCAAAGAAATTATCTAAGGCTGATGCTGGTGAATTGAACACATTCAACAAATGTAACAATAGCATCTATGACTAATATACACTTTTTATTATTTGGCTTAAAAAAATGGACTACAAGGGTTGAGTGATAAGTTCTGAGCCACAAATAGAAGGAACTGCGCAATAGTAAAATATTTTGTTGTGGACATCATCTGGTCAAATGTACCTCAGTGACAAATCAGTAAATGAAGCAGGGGTCTTTGACCTTGTGAGTGAGTGAGTGAGTGAGTGAGTGAGTGAGTGAGTGAGTGAGTGAGTGAGTGAGTGAGTGAGTGAGTGAGTGAGTGAGTGAGTGAGTGAGTGAGTGAGTGAGTGAGTGAGTGAGTGAGTGAGTGAGTGAGTGAGTGAGTGAGTGAGTGAGTGAGTGAGTGAGTGAGTGAGTGAGTGAGTGAGTGAGTGAGTGAGTGAGTGAGTGAGTGAGTGAGTGAGTGAGTGAGTGAGTGAGTGAGTGAGTGAGTGAGTGAGTGAGTGAGTGAGTGAGTGAGTGAGTGAGTGAGTGAGTGAGTGAGTGAGTGAGTGAGTGAGTGAGTGAGTGAGTGAGTGAGTGAGTGAGTGAGTGAGTGAGTGAGTGAGTGAGTGAGTGAGTGAGTGAGTGAGTGAGTGAGTGAGTGAGTGAGTGAGTGAGTGAGTGAGTGAGTGAGTGAGTGAGTATTGTTTTATGTCGCTTTTAGCAATATTCCAGCAATATCACGACGGAGGACACCAAAAATGGGCTTCACACATTGTACCCATGTGTTGTGGACATAACATCTTTCATAAAGGTATATCCACAAACACCTGCATCGTCTGGACAAATGTTCCTCAGTGACCAGTAAATGAAACAGGGGTCTTTGACCTTTTGGTTGAGTGAGTGAGTATTGTTTTATGCCACTTTTAGCAATATTCCAGCAATATCACGGCGGGGGACACCAAAAATGGGCTTCACACATTGTACCCATGTGGAGAATCGAACCCGGGCCTTCAGCGTGACGAGCGAACACTTTAACCACAAGGCTACCCCACTGCCCTGTGACCTTTGGAAAATGGACAACTTGAGGAACATGCAGTGATCAAGTACTTGTATATGAGACTTAGAACTTATGAACCAACCCTATGGTCTTGTGTCAAACAAATGTTCTTGTTAACCATGTATACGATGCTGCTTGTTAACCACGTTAACAGTTTACAAATCTGGATGTTTTAAGCACAAACGGCTAACTCGTTACTTCATTGTGAAGGATGGGTTTTATGCAGCTTTTAGCATTATTCCATAGCGGCATGGGGCACCCATTAACATGATTAAGGGCTTCACACAATGGGAATACTAATGTGCCTGGGAATATCAGCTCTTACACTGTACGCGAGCATCTGCTCGCAATGTACTGTTGGCCCGTGGCCTCCTGTTCACAGTCACAGCTGACACAGAATACAGTCCTTTTTTTATATTTTTGTACAAAATGTTCATTGAATGTGAGTAAATATTTCTTTAAACAGGTTTTGCAATATTTCAACCATATTACTGGGGTCACCAGAAATGGGCTTCACACACTGTATCTGTTTGGGAATTGAACCAGGGCCTTTGGCAGGACAAGCAAACACCTTAACCAGTAGGCTACCCCTCCACCCTACTCAGCAAGGGGTAAGGATGCTTTGGGCACAACACCCCCCATTTGGGTATGAACTGTTTTCAGCATCTTAGCACAATCAATACATTTCGAGAAGCTTTTACTTACTTTGTTTGTGTATTTGTTTGTTAGTTTGTTGCTTAAAGGTGCAATCAAAGAATCAAGCTCTATGACAGCAGTCAGTAAATAACCCAGTCCAGACCAGACAATCTAGTGATTGATATGGTGAAGAGTGAGTAAGTGAGGTTTTACATCGCTTTTAGCAATATTCCAGCAATATCACGGCGGAGGACACCACAAATGGGCTTCACACATTATACCCATGTCTGGAATCGAACGCAGGTCTTCTGCGTGACGAGTGAACGCTTATACCACTAGGCTACCCGACCGCATCGACATGGTGAAGAATGATCCACACTGCCGTATATGATGACACACAAGTCACCAAGCCTGACCACCCAATCCATTTGGTCACCTGTTACAACCAGCATCGGGTTTGGGGACCAAATCTAACCCGGACTCACCACAGGACTTGACTTACCTTGATTGAGCATTCTCGCCGCATGGCCGTCAAAGGCATCGAGGAAGCCACTCAACAGGTACAAGATGGACGCCTTCACGTGATCATGGGGCATGTAGTAGAAGGACATGAACGCGAAGATCACACGGAAATAATCTGGAACCCAACACAGGAGAATCACTTTGACACTACTTGTCAGCCAGCTCATATACAGTGTTCGAAATACCTGTCTGCCCGACCGTCCGAGACGGGTTGATTTCAACTCGGGCTGCCAGATTTTCAATCCCCCTGCCCGACGGTTGGGTTATATTTCATAGGTGAAAATATTCTAAATATTTCCTGATGATAAGCATTAATTCACATGTAAAGATGAATGATAAAATGTAACCAAAAAGAAACCCCGTTAGCTTATCCTGAGAAACATATGATTATAGTGGGCAGGCAGGTTTTGGTCAGGGCTGGTAAGTATTTCAGCTAGCCAGTCCTGTGGTCTGGCTGAAATTTTGGGGAGTTTCATACCCTGTCATATAGCATCTTGTTTTGCATCAATAATTTTGGTTGTAAAATGGTGGTATGCCTCCACATTCATCATTCATATGGAAAGTCTCTGTGTTCATGTGTAGTATTTTGTACCTACATATGACAGAGTCAGACAGTCCATATTGCAGAGCTCCAGATAAGCTGCGTATCTGCGTAAAATACGCATCAGAAATGCAGAAATATGCAGTAAAATAAAATCCAAGCGTATCAAATACGCAACGAACATTACAGATACACTACAAAAATAAAACTTGTGCATATCATCAAAATATTGTGAAGTAACCCTGCGTATTCAATTGGCAACACAGCAACTTATTTTGAAATTATAAACGGCCATTCCGTCAACCATGCCAAACATCATGATCATTTGCCATCACACTTTCTTTGGGAAGTAGTGTGGTATTTTTTAGTCCTATAAAGCTCTCGAACCCACACGGCACCAGTTTGCAGGGACTAGATGAATAGTGTTTTTAAATATTTAACTTAAATACCCACATGTGTAAAAACTAGTGGGTAACAGAAATTTGAATACCCAGATAGAATTACTGATACCCAATGATTTTAAAATGCATGGGTAAAATACCCACAACACCAAAAGCTTATCTGGAGCTCTGATATGGCTAGGCCAGTTGTTCTTGTTCTTCACAATCAAGTCCTAGAAGTACCAAATCTTTGAGTCTACTAGAAATAACCCGTCTCTTGGTATCATTTTCAGCAGTGCCCATAGGCAAATTTTGAATTGTTTCTATCTTGTTCAACATTTGTATATTATTAAGTTCTTATTTTAAAATTCAAAGCTACTTTAACATTACATGCATCATAGTTAATAATATATGAACAAATTGCAAGTGATTTTGTTGCATTTGACAAAAAAAGAAAAAAAAGTAGGCCACATCGACTAATGGAGTACTGTTTCCTGAGTGGCTGATAATGGAATGGGTGGGGCCTGTGTTGCATTATTGTGCTGAATGATGTCACTCATTTTATGATGTCAACAATTTTGGATGTGTTAAAGATTAAATAAACACTCTGAAATGTTATATCATTTTTGACGCACATAAATTTATTTTTAAGAATTGACTTCAGCATGGTTTTTTTGTGTTTATGGAGGTATAAATATAAAAACCAATGCACAGATTTACACAGTTTGCCCTCTGTATTTTTATGTTTATAGCTCCATAAAAGTAAAATATATTGAAGTCCATTCTTAACTGGTAACTAAACATCATAAGTGTCTCCTCCTTCTGTTGGTCCTGTTATCGGCCACTTGGCTAATCATAACTATAACAATATGAATTGGGAATTTTTACTGACTTCAGATTTGGGGCCAAATATTGTACTTTCAGCTGATAAAACCTTTCAGGTCCTATTGATCTGCACAATGGCTTACATCCCACAATGTAACATGTAAAATAGAGATAAGCATAATTGATAATTGCAGTTATTCAACTTGATTTTATATTTTCAAAATCCAAGAGGTAGAAAAGGTCAATGCTGAATATATGTACTGATGACAGCAGATCCTATTGTAGTCTGAAACTGAGAAACTTTCCCAAGATTTATTGTGTCCTTCATCAATTTCACTCAAGTATCAGACACATTGTTGATCAAGAGGGTCCAATCAGTAATGTGTGAAGTTGATAATTTCAAACAACAACCAATATGCGTATGTCACCTTGGTAAATATGTTTTAAACATCTTGTAATGATAATTGATTAAGTAATTATTGTTGACAAGCTTTGATTTCATCAAATTTTACGATTAGATCAATAATATTTTCCTGAATTCCAAACTGACACAATAGACATTTTCCATGTTGGTGCAAAGTAACCTAATAGTGATATCGTGAACTCACGATTGGTCATTTATGTGCAAATACATGTACCTTAGTATGTATATTGCAAATCATGTTCCTATAATTACTGAACACAAATGTCAACAAGGTGCCCCTCCCCCCATATGGACCCTCAGTATTTAGAACCAAGGAAATTATTAATGCACTTTGGAGGAATGTAATAAATAAAATGAAACATAAACGTACCTATGATGTTAGGGACGAACAAGAACACGTTTACTGCCATTTTGTCAGACACGTTGTCACAAGCAATGTAGAATTACTAATCCGAAATAAATAGAAAATGATCAGGAAACAGAACACGTCTCGAACAATCTCGCGAGAGAATTGCTTGGCGACGGGCTTGTCCATTCAAGATGGCCGCTTGAGAAAATGGACCATCCTTTGGATGAAAATGTTCATGAAACTGAAAAATATGCCTTTCTCTTAGGTTGTTCACTGCGAGAAAATAATTTAGAGCAGTTTTTCAGCGTCTACGACGCTATTCTACCGAAACACTTGTCGGAAAACCAGGTAAGAATTCCAGCATGGAATGCGCGTGGCGCAATAACTTTTGCAAAGTTTGTTTTGTCAACATATCATAATTAACATTATCACATGTATTGATAATGTTGCCATAAACAATTTAACTTTGACAAGAAATGTAATTTAATATAGCAACGAGTGACTTATATTGTTTCGAATGAAAGTGTATGCACTATGCAGTCACCTTGTGGGTTTGTTTTGAAAATATCAACGAGTTGTGTCCCTTTGAATCGTCAGCGACCTGGCACATTTACATATCATTATATATTAATCATAATCCCTCGACTGAGTAGCGTACGTAGTTTTGTATGACGTGTCTAGTGATTGTTTATTTGTAGAATTAGTTTCCCAATCTTTGATAGTCACTATTGATGCGTAAATAGTGCCAGAAAAGCAGCCCTTGTCCCAGTGGCCTTGAAACTCACGCCATGAATGCAGTCAATTGAAATGAACCCTGTCAGGTAGGCCTTGCGTCCTTGTGCAGCCAGTCTAAATATGGAGAAAGTCACACACAATATTTGACCCAAAACAAGGTACATTTACCAGAATGCATGTTTTGATAAGACATTTGCTTTGAGGAAATGTTTCCCTTATGCATGAATGAATGCAGTTAGAATATAAGGTCAAATCTTCAACAAGTCACAATGACATGAAATTATCAAGTCCCATTTTGCAATTGTTTTGAATTTGATGGTTAAAATAACTTCCATATCATTCAGTGTGCACAAGGAGGAAATGGAACAGTGGTAGTTTCATTGTGATATTGATGCTTGTGCTATTTGATAGACGTAGATGCTTACTTTCAGCTTATGAATTGGCGCATTATCAGTATGATAGCGTTCTAAGCAGTCTTGTGCATCTGGATGCATTGTACTCACACATAAAAACAATAAATAACACATTAAATTGTAAAATGGTTTCGGTAAATGTTTTAGATGGGTTTGCATTTGGTTTCACATGTTCAAATACCAGTTTGAACTATATAGAGGATGTAGATGCTTCTCTGAAATCAGTGAAGGATATTGAGCCTCAGTGTGTATGATATACAGGTTTGCCTTGTAAACACGAACTTAACATGTTCACTTTATTAATCAACTGTCCCAAGTACAGTGGGGCTAAATGGACAATACAGGATATGCGGACCAATACTGGTTTGTTGAGAGCAATCATAATGGGGATTGATTGCTGATTGACTGAATAAACAGCATTAGAAATAAGCACTAGTCCTGTAGTCATGGTAGTCCTTGCCGAACTGCCCAGTAGTTAAGGTATCATAAGGACGAGTGGAAGTTTTGGTCTATGTTATCAAAGGATAAGTGAACTAAAAATGTCAGTTTCTACCGCTCATGTACATATTGGTAATGTCCCTTATCCATTTGAGGGTGTAGCAGTCTCTGTATGAGAATATATTTTGTGTTTAACATATACAGTTTATGCTCTATTCTGTTTAAGATCATGATGATTGTATGGCAGAGCTCCAAATAAACTGCGTATCTGCGTAAAATAAAATCCAAGCCTATCAAATACGCAACGAACATTACAAATGCACTACAAAAATAAAACTTGTGCGTATCATCAAAATATTGTGAAGTAACCCTGCATATTCGATAAGCAAATCAGCAACTTATTTTGAAATTATAAACGGGCATTCCGTCAACCTTGCCCAACTCCACGATGACAGTTACATCATGATCATTTGCCATCACACTTTCTTGTGGAAGTATCGTGGTATTTTTTAGTCCTATAAAGCTCTCGAACCCACACGACACCAGTTTGCAGGGACTAGATGAATAGTGTTTTTAAATATGTAACTTAATTACCACCTGTGTAAAAACTAGTGGGTAACAGAAATTTGAATACCCATATAGAATTACTGATACCCAATGATTTTAAAATGCATGGGTAAAATACCCACAACACCAAAAGCTTATCTGGAGCTCTATATGGTCTCTGCATGGTGGGGACCAGGTGGCCCAGTCATCTCATTAGTCTAGTTGCATCCTTTGGGCATGCCTGAAACCTCGTCGGTTTGAATTCTGGTTTGCCCTGATTGTGTTTCTAAGTTTGTCAGCACCATCTCCGTGCTCATGGGTTTCACTTTAGACCTGCATCACTTCGGGCTGTACTGTCATATCTTTACATCATATTTGTTAATCTGATATTTGAAACATGAAACTAATAACTGATTATAATGTAACCATGGTAACTGTGCTTGTCTCAAACTTCTGATAGCTTGTTATCTGTTTGATGGTTTTCATTATTGTTCAAACAGTGAAACAGTTCATCATGATCACCGTCAATATGAAACAAGATCAGTCTCATAATTATTGTGTGCATTGTGTCTGTACATGCTTTATAGGTATCTGTATATACTTGGTGGGGTAGTATTGTTTGCTCATCACGTAAAGAAAACATGGTCTTGTGGTAGAGCGTCCATCCGGAGAGCGAAAGGTCCAGGGTTCGATCTCGGGCCATGTCAAAAGATGTTAAAGATGATACTAGTTGTTACCCTGCCTGGCGCTCGCCATTAAGGAGCTACAACAAGGACTGGTCACCTCAGAGTCAGTATACTGTTCTGAATGGGGTATTTCTCCTTGTATTTGGTAGGGTACAAAACCTCACTACTAGCCAGTGACAAACACCACTGCATCATTATGTCTAGTAGCCAGTGACAAACACTACTGTGTCATGTCTAGTAGCCAGTGACAAACACTACTGTGTCATGTCTAGTAGCCAGTGACAAACACTACTGCAACATTATGTCTAGTAGCCAGTGACAAACACCACTGCGTCGTTATGTCCAGTAGCCAGTGACAACAATACTGTGTCATGATGTCTAGTAGCCAGTGACAACAATACTGTGTCATGATGTCTAGTAGCCAGTGTATTTTTGTTATGATAACTTTTTAATTGGGAAAGTTTTGTAACAAGATGAATCTATTTGGCAACACTTGATGTACAGTTGTACACCTGAGCTGATTAATGAATATCAACCTATGTGAACACTTACATGAATGTGTGGCTTGGGTGCTTGTTACGTCACATTTGTAACCTAATAGACATGACACAGTAGAACTGTAGACCTGACCATGACCTATGTGAGGTAGATGGTTGAGTCTTTGGCAACACTTGATGTACAGTTGTACACCTGAGCTGATTAATGAATATCAACCTATGTGAACACTTGCATGAATGTGTGGCTTGGGTGCTTGTTACGTCACATTTGTAACCTAATAGACATGACACAGTAGAACTGTAGACCTGACCATGACCTATGTGAGGTAGATGGTTGAGTCTTAGACTTGCACAAGTCTCTAAGGCAATAATTATTAATTTAAATCATAATTTCTAGATTATGTAAATAGTAAGAACAAGTTTTTTCCTATGAGAGATTGGAGTCTTTACTGTCCACATATCTAGACTTGCCTTTTGGGAGAACAGAATTACTACACAACCACAGACTTTTTTTTTAATACAGCCTTGGAGCAAGGCTAATAGAGTCCCCATGCTTCATTGTACTGGGGGTGGACTGAAGCCACGATATTTTGCATCACAGCTCCTTCAAGTACATCAAAGCATTTGATATAAGTTTCCTATAAAACCACTTTTGCTTAACATGCTTTAGGCAGTTTGCTTAACGTAAACTTGATGAAAGGCGCAGTATAGCTTTCCATGCTTTCATTTGTACATATGATGTTGTTATTTGGCTTAGCCTTTTGTGGAGTGCCAGTCTTGAAAATCAAGGTCAATCTCAGATTGTCAGTGGTGTCAGTTTCAAAGAACCACTGGTGTGTCAGCTGTTTGTAAGGAAGTATGGGCCAAATTACATCTACCCTGTTGCCTAAGGCACTAATAAAAGGTTATTTCATTTGCACTGAACATGAAGTACAGTTTCTTGAATTCATTCATGACATCAGACACCAAGATAATACCGCAAATTTGAAATAATATCTATTGTTGAAATGTCATGTATCTCGGGGGTGGGTGCTTATTAAACCCATACACAAGTTGAATTTGTTTTTATTTAAGCGGTAGTTAACAACTTTTAGTTCCCACATTAATATATAAAACATTGATAATAGTTACAAAAGGCATTGCTGTTTTCTGGAAACTGTCATCTAAAGTTTTCAATCTTTGTAGGTTGTGCTTATGAAGATTACTTACAGATTAGACCCATGATTAGATCCGGGGTAGAATAGGTCTTTAGCAACCCATGCTTGCCTTAAAAGGCGACTTTGCTCGTCGTAAGAGGCGACTACCGCGATCGGGTGGTCAGCCTCGCTGACTTGGTTGATGCATGTCATTGATCCCAATTGCGTGGATCGATGCTCATGATATTAATCACTGGATTGTCTGGTCCAGACTTTATTACTTACAGACCGCTGTCATATAGCTGGAATATTGCTGAGTGCGGCGTTAATCAACAAACAAACAAACTTACAGATTGGTATAGAAGTTGGTCAGGGCTGCTTATTGGAGTAAGTCGCTTAATACGGTAATAGTAATACACATACCTGATTAACAGTAAATAATGACATAGTATTGTATGAACACTACTGACACAACAGCTGCATGATTAAGTTGATTGATTGCCAACATTATGCGACACAGCCAATAAACACTGACTAACAGTGATCCATGGAGTTATATATATCATGTATATCAAATAGACAAAATATATCTCATTTATGTGAGGTTGTATATCTGTTGCTCTCAGCCTACTAAGCATTCCAAGTACATGAATTGCATTGTAATCTTCTTTATCTATGTCGCAATTGTACCGTCGATGCAGTGTGTCATACTACATATAGGTGTGTTCATGAACTCAAAAGCGTCGTACTCATGGTCTAGAAAGGACATATATTCATCAATTTTCCTATATTCCTTTTTCCTATAGGGATATTCCTTTTATTATTGTTGCACTCTGACCTGATCGTGAAGATCAGTTAGTTACAATTTATTGTTATACCTCTTTTAAGAATCTTGCAATTCCATTGGTTAACTCATACCATGTGACAAAATAATACATTTCCATGTTGACCCCCAAATCTTGTGACCGACACTGACTTCGCATGCTGACTCGTCACATGATCAGTATTGACCTGTCACATGATGAATATTGACTTGTCTGCTAGGAAACAAGATAGCGTCAGGTACAAACAGAACCATGAAGATCCAGGGTAGAATAGGTCTTCAGCAACCCATGCTTGTCATAAGAGGCGACTAATGGGATGCTGACTTGGTTGGTGCATGTCATCAAATCCCAATTACATAGATTGATGTTCTTGATGTCAATCACTAGATTGTCTGGTCCAGACTTGATTATTTACTGACTGCTATCATATAGCTGGAATATTGGTGAGTGCAGCGTTAAGCAACAAACAAACAAACAAACAAAGGTACTAACATTTCCCAGTTCCCAGCTTAGTTGCTGTTATGACACAAAGGATGGTTTAACACTGTTTAAAGGCTTTATGAACTTCGGTAAAATAAAACGAATGATCACTGTTGACGAGGTCAATATGCACATGATGCAAAAAGAAGGATCACCTCAATACTCTGGTACTTATTTTTGCATATTGACCTGGTCAAGAGTAGTTAATGTTGTGTTAGTGTTTCATCTACATCATGACTTAAAAATACTTGCTGGGTTGAGTGTGAGTCGATATGTATTTGGAAAATGATGAGTAAGCTGCTTATTGATTGCATGTTGTTTTCTGAATACTTGACACAGTGAATAGTGTTGGTTTGCAAAATCTACTCATATTTCTGTGAGTCGATGTTTTAGCATGCAAAATAAAAACATAGCATACATATTTGTATGTTTTTTTAACACAAATTAGTTAAGTTATGGGACAGTGCTTGTTATTATTATGTCATCACAGCCAATGGCAACAACTTTTGTGGTCTAGTGGTACAGTGTCCGCCGAGAGAGTAGAAGGTCGGGTTCGATCCTCGGCTGCGTCATACCAAAAGATGTTAAAAGATGGTACTTGCTGTTACCCTTCCTGGCACTTGGCATTAAGGGACTAAAACAAGGACTGGAGGGTTCGGAGTCAGTCTACTGTGTGACTATCTGAGTAGTGTATTCATATTAAAACTGCCACATCACACACACATGCATGCATGTCACTATATAAATGCAATAATCTTGGCCGCGATGTTAACCCCATTTCACCTCACCTTGGCCTAGTGGCAGAAAGATCGCAGATGCTCATCATTTTCGTATTTGACTCATGCAGTACTCATGCTAGAAGTGGTATGTGTTTGTTGTTTAACAAGACACTACTATATGGTACTAATCATATCTGGACCAGACAATCCCATGATGTATTTCTTGATTTATGAGTAACAATCCACATTGCCGGACATTGCTGTGGACATGCTATCAAGTCACAGAGCCTGCCCACCCGATCCATTAACTCTTTCAGCCAGCATAGGTTTTAGCAGACAAATTCTAACATGGAGTCCCTACAGGTTTGAAGTTGTACTAAACATGGTAAACAACTGGTTTTTCCGGTCCTGTCTCGTCTAGCTTCAGGCGTTTGTCACATGGCTGTAATATTAATGAATGTGAGAATAAGGGTTGGCTTAAAAGCTCAATAATCAGAATTATCGTCAATGGGAAGAAATATTAATGATTATCGATATTATAATTGTGTTATTGATACTATTTTACTTCAACTATTGAAATAAAGTTTAAACTTACCGAAAAAGACTTGTTATTGTCAGTCATGTCAATTGCCGAAGACGGAATTTAAAGCAACTGTTTTTGTTATACTTAAATGTCCACAAAGTAATCCCTGCATAAATGTGGCACCACTCACCAGTGATGTGAAATATGTTGATTTCTTTTGGACTTGAAAACATCTTTCCTCAAAGTTACTTCTCCGTTATTTATCAATATTTTGTTAATGATTATTGATCTCTATTATCTGAATTGATAGCCGTCCCTAGTGAGAATATTTACAAACTAAATTGTTGAATAGCCTAGGTACATCACATCACAAGTGTCTGGTTATTTCAAGCAATTAAATCATTTATATTGTCAAACCCTGATTATGGAAGCCACATAAAATTGGGTAAATGATTCACTGGTGATTGCATCTCTTGTTAAAATCATGAGTAATTTTGACTTGGTGAATGATTCAACATGATTCGTTATAGTTGGGACTGAATCTTGTTGGTGATCTTTTAGTGGAAATGAACATTCGGCATGTTCAGAAATGCCAGCTGGTAACAGCAGTGTGGCAGAGCTTCCGACAAGCCTCCACACACAGACACAGTCCGCTGGGTTATTGCAAGTTCAGACATTAACGTCAACAGCTGGACTCGTGAATGTATTGTAATTTGATAATTATAAAATTGATGGCCAGTCGTAAATTGTAAAAATAGTCCTGATATTACTGTGATGTCAATCTGGAAAGGACAACCCGAACTGCATGTTTATTTCAATTTGCTGAGGTTGAGTTTCACCCGTTCACTGGACTTACAACAGCTATTTCTGAGAAATGTCGATATTATACATGAAGAAAAATCTGTCTGAGTTCTCAAACCATGGAATTTATAGTAAGTCATTGTGGGGTTTTTGTGTTTCTTGATCTTATGTAGAATAAAGTTTTTGATTAATATGTACAGTATTAAAAAAGGAATGGCTCTCTAGATAATGTTAAACTTTGAAGGAACTTTAAGGAATTAAATGTGTCATATAGCTTTTCTGCCATTGTATATTAAACAATATGACAGAGGGATCCCTGAATCTTGAATCGTTTCAGGGTTATTGTGATTATGACAACAATTCCTTGACTAATGGTGTTAATTTCAAACACAAAGTAATTTAAATGACTTGGGAATGTATAATTTTTCCATCTCCCACTTTTGTAGTTTTCGGGAATGAGATGTAGATCTACGGGCTAAATTTTGTTTGCATCATGATTTTAAGGCAAACCATCTCTATCAGCACATGGAGGTAGAAAATTAGCATCCAAGACGCGGAATTATGTCCCCCCTTCACATACGTGGCCACACATCACTGGAGGATTTATGGCAAGTAGATGTTTTCATTGATGTGATTATTCCTATTAGGAAAGACATTTTGTGTTGGCAATATCTTTTTGGTCTGTACTTCAATGAACCAGTGAACCAGTTTCCAACACATCAAGCATTTTTTAAATGAACTTGTGCATTTGATTTGAATGAATGAGTGACTATTTGCTTTGGTGAATTTGCAATTTAGAGAGGTCAAGGTAGGATATGGGGCCTTTTGGCCCGGATGATTTGCATAATTAAAGGGCTGAGCAAAACTTTTAGAAATTGTTCGGACATGTTCACATTCTCTTCACAATGTTCACCACATGAATGTTTTGGACTTAACAACACTAAAGTGTATGTAAGGCTAATGTTCATAACAAATACTGAATGAATTAATCTAGGATTCGAAACTAAGTGTGCTTAGGGAAAACCAAGTGGTTATGTCTAGGAGACGATGGTAGGGTTCAGTGTGGAGGTTGGCAGGGGTTCAGATCATGTCCCTCAGTGGCATTTCCAGGAGACGATGGTAGCGTACAGTGTGGAGGTTGGCAGGGGTTCAGATCATGTCCAGTGGCATTTCCAGGAGATGATGGTAGCGTACAGTGTGGAGGTTGGCAGGGGTTCAGATCATGCCCCCAGTGGAATGTCCAGGTGACTACGGTAAGGTATGGAGGTTGACAGGGGTTCAGATCATGCCCCCAGTGGTATGTCCAGGAGACTTTGGTAGGGTTCAGTGTGGAGGTTGACAGGGGTTCAGATCATGCCCCCAGTGGAATGTCCAGGTGACTACGGTAAGGTATGGAGGTTGACAGGGGTTCAGATCATGTCTCCAGTGGAATGGTCAAGAGATGATGGTAGGGTTTAGTGTGGAGGTTGACAGGGGTTCAGATTATGCCCCCAGTGGTATGTCCAGGAGATGATGGTAGGGTTCAGTGTGGAAGTTGGCAGGGGTTCAGATCATGTCTCCAAGGAATGGTCAAGAGATGATGGTAGGGTTGAGTGTAAAGGTTGGCAGGGGTTCAGATCATGCCCCCAGTGGAATGGTCAAGAGATGATGGTAGGGTTGAGCATGAAGGTTGGCAGGGGTTCAGATCATGCCCCCTTGGGTATGTCAAGGAGATGATGGTAGGGTTCAGTGTGGAAGTTGGCAGGGGTTCAGATCATGTCTCCAGTGGTATGTCCAGGAGACTATTGTACAGTATGGAGGTTGACAGGGGTTCAGATCATGCCCCCAGTGGTATGTCCAGGAGACTATTGTACAGTATGGAGGTTGACAGGGGTTCAGATCATGCCCCCAGTGGTATGTCCAGGAGACTATTATACAGTATGGAGGTTGACAGGGGTTCAGATCATGCCCCCAGTGGTATGTCCAGGAGACTATTGTACAGTATGGAGGTTGGCAGGGGTTCAGATCATGTCCCCAGTGGTATGTCCAGGAGCCTGCGGTAAGGTATGGAGGTTGATAGGGGTTCAGATCATGCCCCCAGCGCTATGTCCAGGAGACAATTGTACAGTATGGAGGTTGACAGGGGTTCAGATCATGCCCCCAGTGGTATGTCCAGGAGACTATTGTACAGTATGGAGGTTGATAGGGGTTCAGATCATGCCCCCAGCGCTATGTCCAGGAGACAATTGTACAGTATGGAGGTTGACAGGGGTTCAGATCATGCCCCCAGTGGTATGTCCAGGAGACTATTGTACAGTATGGAGGTTGGCAGGGGTTCAGATCATGCCCCCAGTGGTATGTCCAGGAGACTATTGTACAGTATGGAGGTTGGCAGGGGTTCAGATCATGCCCCCAGTGGTATGTTCAGCAGACTGTGGTAGAGTACCATGTGGAGGTTGGCAGGGGATTAGATGAATATAGTGTCAGTCTGGGAACAAGAATATTGCCCACTTGTTGGCATGGCTAAAGGTATGTGTGTAGGTCGGCCTGAACTCAGTCATTCCTCACAGAATCAATACAGTCATTCACTCCCGTTGTTGCCAAGACAAACCAGTCTTATCCGCATGTGCAATTTGTGGTAGAAAATACTACGGTCAATTGTCCAGAATCATTTTGCACCAATTCCCCAAGATCTGAGGTAATGTCATGTCGTGGTAATTGCTTTGTGGTTGTTGCTGTGAACTCATTCATTATGAACCAGTTTATTTTGTATTTTTGAAAATGTAGAACCTTCATTGTGGAGACGATATGAAGCACGAGTACATTTGTCCTTTTTCTCTGCAGTTAAATCCATAGATTTTGTTCTTCAATAATGGCCTTCTTAATTGTTAGAGCTGTTAGATTCATTGCAAGAGTAATTGTTTGTCAGGTTCCAAACAGGACAATATTCTGATATTAGACTAATGGAACTAAGAAATGCTCAGTTTCCAATCCCAGTGAAATTAAATCTAAAAATACTTTGCAATCAGGAAGTTATTAACTTGGATGACGAAAGCTAAGATTTCAATTACAGGACACCGTTATCTCCAAAAAGTACGGGGGCACGGGTAGCCCAGCCATCTAAGGCTGGTAATTCGCTTTGCTTTGTTGTGTCCCTTTGGCACGCCAGGATCCTATAAAAGCCAAAGTGATCCCAAAACAGCTGATTTATGGGACATGTGTTATGTATTGTATTAGGTCACGTATCACGTTGCAGCCGAGTTTGGTGTATCATGTCACTAGTTGTCCAATCCAACTAGTCCACAGCTCTTTCGGACATGTCCTTTTGTTGGTATTTTGACCAAGCCATTTGCCAAGGACAACCAAAATAGTGAGAAGACACTGTCAATTAAATCTATCTGATAATTCATTGTTTTAGTGACTACATTTGGTTCAGGTACAGTCATGAACTATATTGGTAATGAAATAAGGTTAAATTTGCCAATCAGTATAGACAATTATAGTAACAGGTCCACTCTTAAAAGCTAATTATTGATTAATTTTTATCATGTTTATGTTCTCTTGTCCTTTAAGGAAATAATAATAGTTTATCATGTTTATAATTACAGTTTTAAACGACGCAAAAATGTGCGTCCAGTACTCATAAATGTCCAGAAAGGACGCAGAAAAAATATATTGCATGGCAATGGACGCTCAGTTCTCCGCAAGAAATATAAGTTCCTGTAATTAAAGTCCTATAAAACCATTTCAGTACTTTACAGGACCCTCAAATTATCTGTGAGCACCCTTGAAATTAATTATTAGGGGTCCACTGTACCCTTAGTTTTGTAGGTCAAGGTAAATCCCTGTATTATCATGACGATGAGTATCATCATGGATGACAACTGCGTTATTATGCATAAACAATGTTTCAGGACTTCTTCTTGCCCTAATCTCATTAAAATCAGATCTTAGTTTTCGCTACTGCTAAACAAAGATCTGAGGACATCCCATTACGGGTCACTTCAGAACGACCTTTCGCGAATTTTGACCGACAAATGAAATGACTCACAAGAAATCAACATTAGCCAATCAGAAGGCAGCTTTCTCGAGCTTCATGACACAAGTTTTAAACTGGTGACTACGCTTTGAAACATATTTTGACGTATTCTCGATTAAAATGATTAAAACTGATAAGAAGAACCAGAGACCATATAATAGAGGGACGGCCCTCTAGCCTATGCGCGAAACCATCAGTGCTACGGCTTGTACTGCGCAGCCTGTCCGGAAGCGAGCAGAAACGCGTTCACTGCAGTCATCGTTGTTGCCTTTGTTTCCCATGCAAAAGATATATTTCACAATACATAATTACACTCATGTATTTCTTAACATTGTTAACATTACAACTGAGATTTGTTGGTGCCCTAAAGCATGTCGTTGTCACTGTATTTGATGACTGTGATCACGCTTTGTCTTTGTCCGAGAGAACAAAATGGCGCACATGTAAAATCGGCAAAAGTGCAGATTTTGATTTTCAATAACGGCCTCTAATTAGCAATGAAAGTCCTTGGTTACGTAGGTGTATAAAAAGGAGATATGTTAAAAATTGGCTTAGTGCCATTAACAAATTTAGGGCGGATCCGAAATTTCAGATTTTGACTCCAGAAATGGGACTAAATCTGAATTAATCCGAAATAATTACATCACAACTCCTAATTTTCGCATGCTTTCAGACGAATGTGTTCCTATTATCGGTCCTGAATTTAATAGTTTTACATTCATCACGATTTCCCCTATGGCTTGGTACCAACGTTATTTAGGTACGATCGGTAGTTTTTTTGGTATGATTTTTGGCACAAGGCCATATTTTACGTCACATATTTTAAGTTAAATTACCATATAGCAGACGACATAACATGCATTTTGTCTGTGATTATCATCCGCATATATCCTTTGAAACATTCTACAAAGTGACTTATATTGTATGATATTAGAATTGTTTTTGTAAAACGCGTATTTTTTTTTACCATTGCTTCGCCATTTCTTCGTAAGTTTAACTTTGTTTCAGTTAGGCCTTATCACATATCGCGCATATACTACATACTACAATACTACATATTTGTTATCTTCTGTAGATTTTGTCTGTATAAATCATGACTACATTTAATCAATTATTTATTTTATGCCGTGTAAATATTGATTATGAGCAAAATGATATTGGCCTAAACCCAATCATAATAATGTAAATATGATGAAGGTACTACTTACTTTGTGTATTTACACAACTATGAAAACATCATACAAAAATAAAAATCCGTTACATGAAATATTTGTATAATAAAATAATCATTTGCTTTGTAAATGCCAAGAAAGAAGAAGGATTATATCGGCAGTCGTCGGGAGAGAAGTTCCAGACAACAAGGTCGAAGGTGTCATTCAGTAAAATATATAGATGGTCTATTGTCCTTTTCTGTGAAAAATACATTTACATATTTGTCAGAGTTTGTGATGTTTTGTTTTGTTTTAATAGTAATACATGTGGAGTTGCATGCTTTGTTCCAGGTTAGAGTTTAAAGTTTGTTTTTCATTGATCAGATATAGAAAACTATGATGAAAGAATTTTGAAAACAACAAACGTTACTACAGTTTACGATATACTAGTACATATCTGGTACCATGCTCGTTGAAGCTATATTGTTATACCTGAAGTACTTAATTATTTGTATGCAGAAATATCAATCTAATCGGGTAATATCGGAATATTTGGACTTTAACAGTAGCCTCCCTTTGAAAAAAAACTTACCTCGCTCCGGCAAACCCCTTTATCACTGCTAGCCCCAAACTGGCATTAACCAATAACGTTTGATTCTTTCGAAGCCCATTGTCGGACACATCGAAAATTCATTTAACAACGCTCGTAGTTTAATGTGTATTTCTAATTCATTGGAACTATTAGCATTATAAAATAGTAGCGAATTTACATGAAATAAAAACATTAATATGGCGTCATTTTTTTTCTAGCTAATAGTAAAGCATTTACACCAGTCGGTGATCATGCATTTTTGCAAGTAAATCTAGTCTGGACTTATTATAAGATATGAAGTTAATATGGAGACATATTTTGTGAACATCGGGAATATGGTGATATGTTACAAGTGTCTTCCCTGCTTCTGGATGAGTTTTATTTACACTTCCTGAGTTCCTGTGCAATTTACCGGATCGTAGTTTTCTGTGGCGTTCGTAGTAGATTTGGTATATTTGTTTATTTATAATAGTTAACAATTGCAGCATAAAATGAGATATATTAACTGATTTTTAAAACAAACAGAATGCGTTATAAAATACTTTTGATATCGGAACGGCTTTTTCTTCACACGCCCTCGAAAACTTACGCTTGTGGACAGACGTCATATTTTCATTTCCTATCTTTTTCTTTGAGTGAATCTTTTTGGGAGGTATTTACCAACGGCTTGGTAGCGGTAACATCACTGTCATTCTATTTAGACCAGGAAAATCTTTGTGATCCGCTAAGAGACGTCCTTTTATTGGATTGTCGCTGGTCGTAGTCGGAGAAATCTCGGCTAAGGGAATTAACTCTAGCCCCGGATATTATATAATATTGTTTACGTGGTTACCAGAATGGTCAGTCGTGAATGTCTGCGCATCTATTGCGCATCTGCAGCGGTACAGAGAGGTTAACAGCAGGGTGTCGGGGTGTATCAGTTACATGCCAGACCGTAGCGCTGATGGTTTATGATAAACTGTTGGGGAGGGCCGTCCCTCTATTATATGGTCTCTGGAAGAACATTCTGGAATGGCTTATAGCATGTATAGATGACCTAGATTGTATGGATATAATCATAAAACCCCTAACTGTCGTTTGGAATACCCTGTGTTAAATATTTTTTGGTTGCATGATTAGAAAACACATTCCGACTGTCACTTTCATGATCTGGTAAGCGACGCTCTGATTGGTTGGATTAAAGGACGTTATGACGTGACCCTTAGTGGGATGTCCTCAGATCTTTGTTCAGCGATAGCGAGAATTAGGATCAGATTTTAATGAGATTGCTTCTTGCCCCTTCATCAGGTGAATGACAGGGTTGAGGAACATGACATATATGTGCATGCAAATGGAACCAGTTATAATTAG
The DNA here is from genome assembly GCF_023055435.1 of Haliotis rufescens. Classification (NCBI taxonomy): domain Eukaryota; kingdom Metazoa; phylum Mollusca; class Gastropoda; order Lepetellida; family Haliotidae; genus Haliotis; species Haliotis rufescens. The sequence goes on along the minus strand of NW_025963835.1, from coordinate 26,263,628 downwards.
ATACATATAATTGAAGCCAGTAGTGACAAGGATGCTGTTAAACACTTAAGAATGGATTTGTGGCCATGACAGTTGTATAGGAGGGCTTCATTAAACTAAGTTTAATAGTCAGGAAGCAGATACACTCATACTTCAGTCTAACAGTGGATGGGGCACGGGTGGCCCAGTCGTCTAAGGCGCCACAATTTCGCTGTGCAGAGTTGCTTCCCTTGGGCACGCCAGAAACCTATGATTGTGGGTTGGAATCCTGGTTCGCCCCGATTATGTTTCTAGGTTTGTCAGCACCATAACCATGCTCGTGTGTTTCACCGAAGTGGTAAACGTCTGAGCCCTGCATCACTTCGGGCTGTCCTCCCACATTAAGCTGACACGCCGTGACATAACTTGAACACTGTTAAAAGCGACGTTAAACACAACTCACTCACTCTAACAGTAGAAAATAGTCTGTCATACAGACCCTGATGCAAATATATCCGATACATCCCAATCAAGTCTATAATGTTTGGCTAGTCAAGATTACTGCAGTATCTGAAAATGAAGAGAATCTTGGGGCTCCTTTTTATTATAATTTTAATCAGATGATTTAACAACTGTTTTTTTTTCTGTAAGATATGTTCATTCAAGAGACTAGATGTTGGTCGAAGTGGAAAACTGAGAGGAAAAACTTCTGCCCCTATTCCGCCTCCAAGAGTTATATATGAATGCATTGCCTTTCAATCCTTTTAATTATATATACTTTTGAGGAGGTGGAAGTCTTACCAACTCAGTCTGGTTAATTTAGCATGACAGCCTCAGACTAATCTTTAATCATGTTGATCATGTTGATAAATTATGAAATGATCATTGATAACCATGAGCATGATGAGAATCATGAAATTTTCATCTGATGTCAAATAGGCGTGACATTTTGTCTGCTGATATACATCAGTAGGTCAATTTCAGATATGAACATGTTATATGACTTCTTATTCATTTAAGGAGAATATATCTAAAACACCAAAGCAAAAATGACAAATTGATACTTGATTTGTTTGTTTGTTTGTTTGTTTGTTTGTTTGTTTGTTTAACGCCACACTGGGCAATATCCCAGCTACATGACTGCAGTCTGTAAATAATCAAGTCTGGACCGACAATCCAGTAATTGACATCATGAGTATCAATCCACGCAAGTAGGATACGATGACATGCATCAACCAAGTCAGCGAGCCTGACCACCTGATCCCATGATACTTGTGATTTCAGCCCTGTGTAGAATAGTAGCCATTGTATCTTGTATGTTCTGATAACACTTCTTGTTGTACCACATGTGTCAGGTGAGCATATATATACCACCACCTGAAGAAAACATAATGTGAAGGCAAATATTTGCATGCGTAAGTCACAATAACCAGAGGGAGGATAGCATTACACTGTGGCCCATGTGAGTACTAGCAACACACGCCAGCGCCCACGTAGGCAAGCAGTTGACCTAACTTAAGGGGAGGGCACTTTATACTGTCTGGAAAATGTCTCACATTTGCTCTGTTTCTTTGAAAGTATATTTCCATTGGATGGTTAACATGACTAAATTGTGGTCTGGCTAGCAATGACAGGTAGCTGGCCCAAAATAGCCTGAAGCAGTTGTGTTCATGTATGTAGGTTGGACTGGTGTCTTTAGCCCAGGCCTGCTCGCTAGCTAAGCTCCACTCTCCGCCCACTCACTTGGACATGGTATACTCCAGTAACAAGCTGACCTACTTTGATTGTGATACAGATTTGCTGTGGGGAGGGATAGAGGGCTCATGGCAGTGAGTTTACATATGACCACTCTCCCGTGTGCTCAGTTTCTCATTTACAGTTCCTGCTATACATAGCAGCATGGAGTTTCTAGCAGGTCAAAGGGGGTTTCCTTTTTTCCTGAAATGGAACAGCCTGATTGGCTGAAGCTTAAGAAGTGACCTTACAGACAGCCTTGACATTGAGACTGAGTTGATGACCAGACATCGTGGTGTGGTAGATGTTGCTCCCAGTACTGGCTGTAGTGGAGATGGTGTAAAAGTGACAACCTCCCTACACATTACCACAGACCTAGGTGGAGGTATGAAGCTTCTATTCCTAGCAGCTATAGTTTACCCTAGCTAGTGTAACAGCACCGCACAGCCTTCAACAGGTGAAGCAGCCTTGACTAGCTGCCGGCGTTCGGCCGAGAGGGAAATCTTCACAAGCAAGTAAACATCCCTAGTTTCGTGTTAGGTCATGCTGCTAATCCTCCAACCGACCAGGGCCTTGCTTAATCCCCCCAACAATACATTCACGTCCTGGTACTATTAAATGATCATTTATAACATATCAAGATGGCTAAATGATGACTCCACTGGTCACATGAAACACACTTGTTGCTAGTGCTTCAGCCACTTCAGCTTCAATGCACCAGCGACTTCTAACCACCCCCTGTGCACTAATTCACACCCAGGGACCTAAAACACTGTGTATTTGTGCAACAAATGTAAGTAATACTCTGGATATCTGTAAGTTGTGTTAAATGAGTTTGTAGTGTTAGTTCATGTTAGAACATGATCTGCATACTGAATCTGTTACCCTGATACTGAGGCATGTTGCAATTTAACAACTCAACTGTTAGGTTAATAGTTATGTCTCCCATTGTTTAGCAGTGAGTGTTGGGTGATTCCATGGGTGAAATCTAAGCCTCAAGGTGTGTTCTATGCAAGGTAGATAGATGATCTCTGACCCTTATTCACCTCCGGATTATCTCGACATCAACACCGTGTAGACATTGCTTACCTACAATAGGATCATTTTGATTTTAGAATATCAACTTGAAGAGACAAAGTAGACACAATTGATGGAGAACAACTTCTTTAATATTATTTTTATACTATTTATGGCATTTCGGTATAGATCCTTATACCACTGTCATTTTTAAATATTGTTTGACAATGGTATAATGATCAATTTTGAATCATTGCTATAATTGTACATTAAAAAAGATTTATTTTTTTTAATTAATTGTATCCAAATACATGTTAACAAATATATAAAGTGGGCTATATTAAAGAAGTTATCCATAAATTGTGTCTACTTTGTCATCTGTTAACGTCCAAGAAATTCCTATCAAACAATTCAACTTAAAGAGAGCTTCATATTTTCAAAAGTTGAGTTCTTTTTTGGAGTAAACTTGAATCAAATAATCACTCCATGAATTCAAATAGTACCAGATGATACCAATAAACTAATTAAGAAGACCACCATTGGTGGATTTTTCAGAATATATGATTATCTACATTAGAAAGAATCCATTATTTACAGAACAGATGTCTCCAAGCAACAGGTGTTCCTCATGTTTCAAAGCTATTGACTGCACCGGTGTTGTTAATGAGCTTGCCCTTCTAAACTTACACTATTGGTGTACTCGTCAATACATGTGGAATACACCTTGGATCTGGCAGTTGGTTAAACCAGCAGTACTCCAGTATGTTCAGTAGATAATTAGTTAGTTGGTAATTAGTACATGTAGTAAGCATGGTAAGGAACCAAGAACCTCATTTGTCAGGACTTCTGCTTTCTGGACAAATCTTTTAGGAACATCTACATGTGTGCAAAGGGTTTATCTCTATGACCAATTCTTTGAATGGCATTTAAAAGTGATACACATAAGGAAGAGAGTTTATGGATGTCAGCTTCTTTATTATGAAGAACACAACGTATCGGAGTATGTACTTACTCCTTCAGTCACCAGATGGAGTAAGTATATGCCCTGAAACGTTGTGTTCCTTTTATAGTCATTATAAAGAAGTGACATCCATAAATTTTCTTGCTTCTATGACCAATGTTAACAATGCAGTCTGGGCCAAAACGGTTTGAGACTACTAACCCAACCCTGGCTCCCACCATCATTTTCAGTAGATTTTAGTGTTATGTGGACTATTATTTCCTGATCTTACTGGACCAAACAGAATTTTACTAGACTCAGGCTTCAGGCTCCAGGCTTCAACTGTATAAGCACAGGCTGACAATGATTCGTTATATCAGGATATTTGTTAATTAAGATGGATGCTGTGAGAACTGTATATTATCTGAGTCGCCAAGGCCCATTTTCACAAAGCCATCTTAGCACCATTACTGTTGTAAGTGGGGCACGAGTAGCCTAATTGTCTAAGGCACCGCGATTTGCAGTGCAGAGTTGCGTCCCTTGGGCACACCAGAAACCTATGATTGTGGGTTCAAATCCTGGTTCACCCCAATTAGGTTTCTAGGTTTGTCAGCACCATACCTGTGCTCGTGGGTTTCACCGAAGTGGTGCATCACTTCAGGCTTTCCTTCTTCATTAAGCTGACATGCCGCGATATAACTGGAATACTGTTAAAAAGCGGCGTTTAACCCAACTCACTCACTCACTACTGTTGTAAGTACAGTAAACTACGGTTATAACGACTCAAAGGAACTACTAATTTTAGTTTGTTATAACCGTAGTTCGTTATATGCATATATACAACATAACTACAGCAAATAGTCGGGACCAAAAAAGTAAGTTCGTTATATCCGTCAGTTCGTTATAAGCGTGTTCGTTATAACCGTACTTTACTGTAATTGGAATTATAAAGCACCACAATTGCTTTTTACAAATGGGTCCTTGCTCCTACTAGATTTCTGGTAACCAGTGTTCAAAATACTTGTCCTCACCATAGTTTATTATTTGATTTAAAGGGTCCCTAGTCTTATAAGACATTCTTCTATAGGTCTGTATCAATCTGAAACCCTGATCCATATATCAGACTGAAAGCAGAGCTGTCTTCCTTGACTCCTCAGGTATTTTCATAGCAGCTCGCAGAATCCAGGAATATACAGACATGTTAGGCTTTGACATATGGGAATGAGAGATCTGGGCATTGTAGACAGGGAAGGGTGCTCATCACCCCAAAGGTGAAGGTGTGTCCTTGGATATTCAGTAATAGCAAGCTCTTTTTGGATTCTCTGGCAAAACAGGTCCCCAGTGCCCCATACTTGTTCCAGGAGCCAGTCATTATAGGTATCAGCTGGTTATAATTTGCTGATTGTGTCACTTTACCTTAACAGTGTGTGTTGTCAGTGCTATCATCTTAGTGGTTTTTCTGGTCTGGCCAGTGTCTGAAATAACCCCCTGCCCGTGGCTGGTAACTTTTCTGTCGGGCTGCAGGAATTTTCCTCCTACTGCCCGACTGTCTGGCAGATGATTTTAAGAAAACTTATGTATTCAGTTTTATTACAACTCCTTGTTATCCCCCGCCCCAACAAAGTTGGCGGGGGATATAGAAATGGGTTCCGTCCGTCCGTGTGTGTGTGCGTGTGTGTGCGTGTGTGTGTGGGTCCCAAAATCGTTTCCGGAGCATAACTCAGAAACAGTTAAATATTTCTCTACGAAACTTTGCATGTCTATCAGACAGGATTGGACTTAAGGAGTATAACAAATAAACTGTTAAATATTTCCTTGCCAAACATTGCATGTCTATATACATGATATATAAAGCGCATACTGAACTAGTACCATTTGATATTAAAGGAGTTTTAGAAATGTTTATTTTAGAATTTCCATTGCAGCTATTTTGACATGGGCTAAGAGAAATGTTGGGTCATTTACCTGGTTTGACTTTGTCAACTATACGATTGTAGATTCTCAAGTAATTGTTTGCATGATTTCAACTGAATCAAGATGCTATTTGTCTCTTATTTTTATTGCATATTTTCAATATTTATTATGTCTGAAGGGAACTTTGACGATGGGCAGGCAGCACTTATTGGTCACCTGTCCGACTATCTTGTTGGGTTTTTAAATTATTTCAAACACTAGGTCTGACTCACTCATTTACAGATGTAGCTATCAAGTGTCATATACTCCCCATTCCATTTTGATAAATACCCTGGACCCATATGCTGCTACATCAATGTTTAGGAAGTGACATTTTTTCATGGCCATACTATTAGTATTTTTGCACAGATTTTCTTTCGCATGTGAGTGAAAGTTGATTGGAGGACTATTTTGGGTGTCCCATATACGTGATGGTGGTAAATGAAGGCAGTCTTTTTCATTATTGAATCGGGGCGGGTAGCCTAGTGGTTAAGCGTTCGCTCCTCACATCGAAGACCCGGATTCGATTCCCGACATGGGTACTATGTGTGAAGCCCATTTCTGGTGTCCCCCGCCGTGATATTGCTGGAATATTGCTAAAAGCGGTGTAAAGACATACTCACTCACGCACTCACTCACTCACTCACTCACTCACTCATTATTGAATTGAGATGTAATACACTGGATTATCGAGAATCCAATACTGCTGACTGTGGTTAAACATCATTCAGTGATTGTCAGAACTGGTGGACTATAATTCTTGTGTACACAATGTCATCAATATTACTTGATATACAATGCTGTGTGGTAACACTGTTAACGTCATAATCCATTTTGAAACCGACACGATAACCCAATGGGCTATGGATATCAGTGTCGCTGGATAGTTGACACAGTTGTGTACTCTGAATGGCAAGGATTTCCAGTGTGTGAAGTAAGTACGTGCTGATAGCCCTTGGCTACTTAATTTTCTTTCTAACTTGTGAAGATTAAATCAAACTTGCCCAACTGGCTAACTTAATTTATGTCTAGTGAGCTATAATGTTGTAATTAAAGTGTGAAATATGAAAGTTCAAAATGGGAATTTCCAGTAAGAATGGTCGGTAGCTAGATTTTAAATGGCTGATTTCTGATTTGCTGCTTATAGCTGTAAAACTGCTGATGCGATGTAATGCAATATTTATTCATTCATTTGGTTGTGTAAAATAGAATTGGCTCCTCAAATCTAAAATTGGCTAGTAAAAACATATTGAGCTGTCCGAGCTGTCCCAGCTGGTTAGTATTTCACATAACCATGTTGAAGATGAATTCCATGTTCTTATGATTTGTGACCAGTACTCTAGAGTTACCCCTCCCTCTATTGAGAATTTTATAAGACTTATGTCAGCTGAAAACGAACAAATTTTAAAAAGCTTAGGTAAATTTCTCTCCCAAGTAATGAACATTTGAACGGAAACACAGTGTTGAAAGGTAAATCATTATTAAATCTACTCAGCATGCAAATATATATACAGTATATTTCCATTGTATTATGGGCCTGTGGCCTGTATTTCACACACATTGCTGTTGACCTCTATCCATGAAAGTTTTGACCACTTGCACATTCACCCAAGCAATTTGTCCTATTTTTAGGTATCCCAATTGCTTCAGGCAAATCTGTTTATTATTACTAGTTTTTTTTGGTGTGTTATTGCACTTGTTGTTAGTCTGACCATGCTGAAAATACTTTTGCTTTCCAAATTAAAACCTTTGATAAGTAAAAATCAAAAGTCAAATTTAGTTCATATAATGTTACATTGCAATGATAAAACAATCAAAGAAAATCAAGATCTCTTTGTTGAGCTGGATGCAGACCTGATGTGCAGTGTAAGTTTCCGGTTGGGAGATCAGAGCATGAGGCCCCACAGAGGTGGTGTCAATCAGAGTTACCTCCCTTCCGCCAGTTGGACTCTTTTATTGATATGAGTGGGGTTCATATTTCGATAGTCATTGTCCCTTGGCCAGCTTTCTGTTGCAATACAATATCAATACTGTATGGCCATGTGATAACACCTGGGACTTTCTACTGCTTCTGTGTAGGATATAAATTGCTTTATATGGAGCTGGATGTTTCTTTTCGGACAAATTTTTATTCACCAAAATACTCATTTGGTCATGTGACCTGTGTGCAGTGAATTTTACCATGTTTACATACCCTCGTAGGTGGCATAAGAGTCATCTCCAAATGTAATGTTCAAGAAGAATGACCTTGTAAGTAATCTTGATAAATAAAATTGTATTATTAACAACATTTGAATAGAAGGTTTTATCAATATGTTAAAGGATTTGCGTTACATTTTATTGGTTATGAATGTCAAAACATTGTCATCAGTATTAACATTATTGACAGTGCCATGGATCGAATGCCCTATATGAGATACCTGTCTGTTAGTGCTGTGATAGTTGATAAACATGGTAAGGACATGATGATGCAATACTGGGCATGTGACACGTGCAGGAGCTGCCTCCTTGATGTACGGATATCTGGCTGCTGTCATACATCAGTGTATTGCCAATACCCCAGTATACTTCAGTATGGATTTGTTGACATGGTATTTCCGGTGTTACGTGCTCACGGTACTGTCTTTCCATGGGGGAAAAAACATCAAAACTCATTAATTCGTGTATAATGCGCACCGTCTTCTACACAGCTGTGGGTTTTTTTTAAAAAAGTGTGCACTATACTCAAGAAAATACGGTAGTTACTACCCATTAGGAAATATGTAATTATATTCATGATATGAAATGGTGCTATTACCAATACTAAACTGTTGTATTGACAACTTGTTTCTCCTTGGTACGTGTTTATTAAATAGTATGGAAATTTTGATATATAGATTTGCTAAGAGTTCAAATCCCATATATGGGCAACCATTTCTGAAGTCAAGATTGAAATCGTAACAAACGTTATAGTGTGTATCATCAATGTATCGTATCAACACCCATGTACAGCATGTATAGTGTGATACATCACAACTTGCTGGGGAGTAAAGTGTTCAAAATTAGGGGGGAACCTGGATGTTTGCTTCTACATTGTTTGAATTTAGGGACCCTCGCTAAATGTTTTAGCTCACCTGACTGCCTATCCATCTATAGGATAGAGCGTGTGCAGGGAGAGCTGAAGGGTCAGTTGTTCGATCCTAGGCTCATCATACTAACAGACATTAAAAGATGGTACTTACTCTTATCCTACCTGGTGGTCAGTATTAAGAAATTTAGAAGTGCATACATGAAATGGTAATTCAGTGGTGATGTATTTTATATGGGTTTCATAGTTGTGTTTTGGACTGTAAGTTTGCAGTGTTTTAGTGACTGTTTTTTGGTCATCTTGTATATTTTTGCCCGCCAGTTTACATATATATATCAGTTATGATAGTGAGGTCACAATGATACATTTCATGATAGTCGGGTCACAATATGATAAATTTCATAATAGTCACAATATGATACATTTCATGATTGTGAGGTCACAATGTGATGCATTTCATGATTGTGAGGTCACAATGTGATATATTTCATGATTGTGAGGTCACAATGTGATATTTTTCATGATTGTGAGGTCGCAATGTGATATGTTTCATGATTGTGAGGTCGCAATGTGATATTCTTCATGATTGTGAGGTCGCAATGAGATGCATGTCATGATTGTGAGGTCACAATGTGATGCATGTCATGATTGTGAGGTCACAATGCGAATGTACCATGGCTCATGTTACCAGCCACTCATTGGTCTGGCCGAGACACAAATGTATATGGCGGTGGGTTAGCCTCTGGGTTAAAGGTTTCCCTCATCAACCTAAAGACCCCGGTTCGATTCACCACATTGATACATTGATTTGGTGTTGTCATGCATCATGATATAGGTCTGTATGTATAGTGTATTGTATCGAAGGCCACATTGTAGTACATCGTAGTGTTGTGTATTGTTTTCCCTTTAATAATCGGATTGTATAATTTTGAGTTGATATGGCTGGTGTTTGTAGATCTCATTCATGTTGAAAATAGCAACCAAAATTAACAGTATTTAGGTAATGGTGTTCAACCCGTGAAGATGCGGGTTATAATAGATCTTCAGCAACCCATGCTTGCCATAAGAGGTGACTAGGCAACTAATGGGATCGGGTCGTCAGGCTCGCTGACTTGTCGATGCATGTCATCTTATCTCAATCACTGCATTGTCTGATCCAGACTCGATTATTTACAGCTCGCCGTCATATAGCTGGAATATTGCTGAGCATGGCTAAAAACAAACAAACATGATATTGTATCTGTGCTCAAATCCCAGACTCACCCAAATTATGATCCATGGTCTGACAGCACCATACCCATGCTGGATTTTTTAGTGAGCTTTCTTCCCACTTTAAATACATTGTGTGACATTGCTAAAATAGTAATGTTAAATCCAATTCTTTTTCTGTCTCTAACATGTCTTAGCTATGCATTCATAACTGTCTTCTTGACTATTGGTTACTTTGTTGGAATAATGTCTAAACAAATTCTTTCTTCTTTGCAGTTGGACAAGATAAAGGAACGAGCACGTCGGATAGCCGAGCTCCCACAAGACAAGTTTAATGTATTGGTTTTAAGCGCCCGTGAGTTCAGTCTTGCACAAAGTCGGCCCAAGATGAGTAGTTTAGATGCCACCAGCGGGCCTGGCTCGGATGATTGGAGTGGAGAAGATGAGGATGATGGCGGCACAGAGGGAAATAAGCGTAGCTACAGCCACACAAACTTCATGTTGGGTAGTCACGTGAAAGGAGAGGATGCTGAACGAGATTCAGGCCTACCTTCATCAGGTAAGGGTGCCGAAAGCTGGTGCGACTTTGAAGGAAGTGATTCCGAAAGGGGTGTCTATGACTACTTTCCAACCGAAGAAAGCATCAAGAAAAGTGATGCTGTGAAGATCAGTCATACGGTCAATCCAGATTTCGATGAAGTTATCGATGTTGAGTCCGACAAGAGCTCCATTGAGTCTCCCCGTAGTGATGCCTCTAGTACAAATGAATATAACGTGACCAGCCCTCTGGAGGAAGATGGGATTGAGATGAAGACCTTTAGCCATCACGAAATCCCACAGGGGGGCATCCACAAGGCCTTGTATGGCAAGGGGGATCATATTCCGTATACCGTCTTGCAGAACGAGAGCGATGATGAGGAGTACTGTCACACGGAACAGCAGAGAAGGTTCATGAGCTCAGACTGCACTATGACAAGAGGTACTAGAAGTGTTGATGACCAGGTCTGCTTCCCTTTCAATAGGAACAATCGCTATTCTAGCTACTCTCGAACTCCAGAAGAGGCAGAAAGTGGGGGTTTCCAGAAACAAGGCACTTTCTTGAGCCGCAAGCCTCCGTTTGGTTATGGAGAAGAACAGCTGACGAATGTTGGTGGGTCAATCGCTCGTCTCCTGCCAGGCAACATGTCACAAGGTGCAGACATCGGGGAGGATGGCAAGAAGAAGAAAGGCACAAAGAAAAAGAAAGGAACAAAAGGTATGTACAATTTTCCTTTATTTCTAGAATATTTAGCTCCCATTTCATTACAATGTTTTAGATCTGTAGAACTTCACAATTTCCATAAAGGTGTCATGGGTGGTTCAAGTGTGCCCCAGGTGTGGTCCAGGTGTGCCCCAAGTGTACCCCAAGTGTACCCCAAGTGTGGCCCAATTGTGGTCCAGGTGTGCCCCAGGTGTGGTCCAGGTGTGCCCCAGGTGTGGTCCAGGTGTGCCCCAGGTGTGCCCCAGGTGTGGTCCAGGTGTGCCCCAAGTGTGCCCCAGGTGTGGTCCAGGTGTGACCCAAGTGTGGTCCAGGTGTGACCCAAGTGTTGTCCAGGTGTGCCCCAAGTGTGGCCCAAGTGTGGCCCAAGTGTGGCCCAAGTGTGGTCCAAGTGTGGCCCAAGTGTGGTCCAAGTGTGGTCCAAGTGTGGTCCAAGTGTGGTCCAGGCTCTGTGCTGAAGTTGTATCCCTGTGTTGCCAGGACCACATTTGTTAAGGCAACCTGAGCACTACGACTACCGTAGCTGCCATACCTTATCATAGACTTATAATAGTCATAGCTCTTAGATCTGTCCCCAAGAGCTGCTTGTTGTGAGTTTGAAAACCAGATTGGTAGGCTGGTGAAAGCTCAACCTGAACATTTTAGAAAAATATGCTGAACAAAAAAACTTAGGAATGAAGAAAGTTTTAGGGGATATTTTGTGTAGTGGATACTGAGCACACAATTTTGTATTTCATATATATAACAATACTTCATGATTCCAATCTTTTTTTGTTCAGTATACTTCAAAGTTTTTCCTCAACTTGTGAATTTTTTTATCAGCTTATTGTAATTGTTAAACTTAGGCCTTAGTAGTTAGTACCTTTTGGGCATGTATCTTGAGTTATGTATTATGAGATTCTGCTTTGTACACTCTTGCTGGGTGAAGTGTATATCTATCTGAGAGTTGGATGTCTATTAGGGATAGTAACTCCATTCTTACCTGGAAAGTAACCACCACGGGAATTGGATGATGTGTGGTATGGATTGCAGGGTTTCAGATTTATACGCTTTCTAGGACATTCACTGATCATCGCTGAAAATGTCCTGAAGATAGTTTCAAATGTGGTAAATATATCTACAGAAGGATGTCATCAAAAGTTGATGAAAGACTACAGAAATTGTCCTAATGCAGTTTGTTGCGGGCACATTCCCTGTGATAGTCACTGGTTATTCGTCTACCCACTAAAATGCAGTCACTGCCATAACCTGATTCATGTCATCTTATGCAAATTACATGGATCAGTGCTAACGCCTTCAAGCAATGGTTTGTCTGATCCAAGTCAGAACTCACTTAGGCTGACAATATGGAGCTGATGCTCCTGATGACTGGATTTTGCCTTGTTCAAGTCAGACATTCAACTAAACCGTGTAATACTTTTTGTGCCATGTGTTTAGTACATACCAATTTTGATGTGCCGTTTAGACAGGTCCATACTTGATTATATGCTATACCAACAGTTTTTGGTTTAATACAACCAGTTAATGGGACATCCCTGTTATGATTCATGATGATCATTCTCTGAACTGCCATTACAAAACCTCTTAATTTATGTGGGGCAGAGTTACCTCCCTTCCCCTGTTATTGCACTAACGTGGAAACAACAGCTTCTATATATTACATCAAATCCATAGCTTTTCTTCATTTGTATATTATTGCTGCAAAAGGACATTTCAGAAATGACTTTTGTGTGACTTCTGAAAAAGAAATGGAAATTGCCATTTCTTAATTTGAAAAAATATCAGCTGCTTGCTGGTACTGCCATAAACCGTCTTCTTTATGTTGCTCCCTGGCTGTTTTATTGTGAATTATGATTTTACTGGAAAGGAGTGATTGTGCAGTTACTTTCTTATTGGGAAGACAAAGAGGCAGATTATCAGAAACTGATTGTATTTCAGCAAATGTTCGGTATCTTGTGTTTGAAGATTGTACTTTGTGTCTGCGTAAGGCATGATGAATTATGAAAATGGTATTTACCTGATTTACGTGAAGATATCTCTAGGTTTTCCAGTTTTCTGTCAAGGTCATATTGAAGTAATAACGATCGCCATGATTACTGATTATCTGGTTGAATAACTGGCCCACCAAATAATTGGCCAGCCAAAGTCATATTCCATCACACTGAAATACAAGTTAAATATTCTTCCTGCCCATGTGCATGATGTGTGTTTGACCGCGTGCATGTTTGACCGCGTGCGTGTTTGACCGCGTGCGTGCGTGCGTGCGTGCTAGCGTGCGTGCGGGCGGGCGGGCGGGCGGGCGTGCGTGCCAGCCAGTGTCTGTCAGTGTCTGTGTCTATATATATACCCCAGGATATTTAAAATTGTTGACATTCTTGACAAGTGTGTTTTTGACTGTATGACCTGTTGCCCACTAGCCACTGATGTGGAGTTCTTGCTGGCCCAGCTTCTATTCCTGATAGACCAAAGTAGGGTATGGCTTGAAATGAAACAAACAAGAAATGATTATTCGATGGTGATGTCTTGGTAAAGCTATCATAGTTATGTTTGGGACCTTAAACTCCGGTTCGGGCACAATAACATTTATTCAACTAAACTACACAAAATGACAACATTGTCTAATAACAGTTGAATGCTGATACCAACTAGTTTAACAGTTGGTCAGTTGGTTGCTGATGCAAGGCAAACAATATCTTGGCAAACTTTGCAGTATGCAATGTCATAGATAAGCATGAGAAACGCCCAACCCAAAATTTTGTACTTGTAAGGAAAACAAGATAACATGTTATAGATTATGGATGGTATAGGAAACGTTGCAAAAGATCACATTGTCTCTCGGCTGGCATTTTGAGATAAGCAAACACAGAGTCTGATCGCCAATCACCAAGGATCCCCATTCCTGAGGGAAAGTTTCAGGCCGCCTGGCTGCTGGAAAAACTCACATAAGTTCCGGCTGTGTGAACAGCCAGCCCGACCGGAAGTTAAACTTATGTTACTACGCAACATATACCTTAAGTTTTCAGTGTTTCAGCAACTGTTATCAGGGTAGTAACGTTTTGAGAACTTTTGTAAAAAATTTGTTCAAGTCCAATTTTCAGGTGAATAATTTCTTTTGCCTGTCAGCTCTTATGTTTTTGTGAGTCTTACTGAATATATGACTTGTACCGCGTGCTTGTAACCAGCAAGCATGGGTACCAGCAAGAATAGGTAGGTTGGTTGGTTGGTTGGTTGGTTGGTTTGTTGTTTTACGCCGCACTCAGCAATATTCCAGCTATATGACGGCGGTCTGTAAATAATTGAGTCTGGACCAGACAATCCAGTGATTGAAATCATGAGCATCGATCCACACAATTGGGATCGATGACATGCATCAACCAAGTGCTCCTGTTAGTCACCTCTTACAACATTAGCATTGTCGCCTTTTACGGCATGCATGGGTTGCTGAAGACCTATTCTACCCCGAACCTTCACGGGCCGCATAGGTAGGAGATGGCCAGACATTCTTCCTGTATCTTTAAATTGTCTTTCAAACCAGAAATGGGCCAGGAAACCAGTATTGATCGATATGTCTCATATTTGAATTTTGTTTCTCTCCCTATCTCACAATGGCATGCTTCTTACTGTTTCTGAGGCAAAATGTTGTGTTTAACATGTTTAATAAATGAAGTTTGGGACAGTAGGCTCAAGTTTTTTGCACAGACTCGCGCAAATTATTTCTAAGTATTATTTCTTACCATTAGGATCCGATTGCAAATAACTGCAAGAGACAGGTGTTTTGTATATGGCTCAAAATAATAAATATATACCACCCAGGAAGATATTTAATTAATAATCAACTGATGATATGCTAAGGACATGCTCCTCAATTATTACGCCAGTTTCTTTGCTGCTATTGAAGTCAGTTGGTCAATAAATCAACAAGTACCCCAGGGTCCATTAATATGAATCATCTGTGTATCAACTTCAGCAGTTTTCCAATGTTGAGTCTGATGAATATTGTTTAAACAGTGTGCATGTAAGTGGCTGGTGAAGTAAATGTTGACAGTTAGGGAATATTCCAATAGGGAAATGAACAGCGTTGCTAATGTACAATAATGGATCTATATGTTAATACACTCCCTCCCTCCCTGCCCTGCCCGCACCACCTACTGGTTCTAACTTATCAGCTCTAGCCTGTCAGTCAGTCAGTCCCATGGAATGGCGTGGTAGCTGGAGATGGGGACCAGAACTCAGATCAATGGAGGAATGGCTGTGTGCAGAATGCCAGGCTATGGGAAAATGTGCAGTCTGAGATAAGGTCTTGCAAGGTGCTGCACCCTCCTCGTGGTAGAAAGGCCCTCTATGCAGAAAATCTGATGCCAACTTTTATGTGTGGGTAATGAGTTGAAAATATTTTCGTCATCAACCTGTGCTTGTTTTCATGGCAAGGCAGGGCACAGTCAGTTTCTATTGATTTCTGGATGCCAGTTCAATTACTTCACATGCAAATCATCGCTCCCTGGCATTTCTCCCATCCTTTGAGGAGTCCACGCCAGATTCCTTGTCTCAGAGTTGTTTTCTGCAGAAGACGACAGGTCTGAAAACCTCGGTGGTCATGTTCGTAGTCATGGAGTCTCCGATGTGCTACAAGTAATGTCCACCGCAGTTCTATAGGCTGTAGGAAGTGCTTCGTCGAGTTATTGGAACGTTCAAGGTTACAATGACCAAGTCCGGTCGACAGTAGTCGAGCTGTGTAGGCCATATGGTATGGTGCTAACTCCTGTTGGTTCATCAGCCTAGAGCTGTGGAATGCAAGCTTGTGTATTAGTATCTAAATATTTACATATTGTGAAGTAGCTCTCGATGGCCAGAGATTTTCAGTTTTCGTCTTGATGAAATGAGTTTATGATGAATTGATTATTGCTGACTTGGGACCAGAGCGTGATAATGATTTTGGAATCCAATGATCAATGAAACCTCCATATTGGATGGGAACTTCAGCTATTGATGGAAGTCCTTTATGAATTCAGGAACTGTCTGTCATTTGTCACCAGGGAAGATTGTAGGACCAGACAAAGACATTAACTTGTGCGGTCTAGTGAGATATTAACTCAGTTTTGTCAGTTTCAATTCCGTGAGCTGGGATTTGAGATTGTGTGTATAGTATATAGCATTAGGTCTATTTGACTTTATTCACTTGACTTGGCCCTGTCTGGGGCAAGTGTGATTGTGTGGCTATATCTAGACTGCATTGAACACTAGCTGTTTGCCGCAGAAGGACCTTGGTACTGGTCCAACCTGTTGGACACATGCGAAGAAAGCCGAACTGCCGTGGTCTATCTCTTGCAAGTTGTTAGACATGCTGAATTATGCATTTATATAGGAAGAGGATTGTGCAATATGTGTTAGTTGTGATGTGTAGACTTCGATGAGAGAGGACGGTGTGATGCCGGCCGACACAGGCGGGAAGGCTAAATGCAGCTGGAGATCGAAAGAGTCAGCAGCTACTGTATCAAATACTCACTAACTCGCAGACCCAACACCCTTGGTAAGTCTGATATACTCTCTTACTCCCAGACCCTACACCTCAGTAGACCCAACTAGGGTTGGTATGGGTAACTCGGGGAATTGGGTTGGGTGGGTACTGAGTAAGGACCTGGACCCGTGATTGGTCACATGACATATTCTTTAATGATAAAAATTAACCATTAATAACGTTCATATTTTTTTTCAGACAATGCACACATTCCTTTTGTTATATGTTTAAATAAACATAAAGCTTGAGTCTACTTCAGTGTATGCATGATCAGATCCTTTTGTATGTGTAGCTATATACGTTTTGCCAGGGCTCAGGTAAAACAATTCCCAATGTGAACTTTTGTACTTGACACTAAATACTGACATTGGGTACCCGGGTAGGTTCATGTGATAGGGGGTCAGGTACCCGGGTAGGGTCATGTGATAGGGGGTCAGGTACCCGGGTAGGGTCATGTGATAGGGGGTCAGGTACCCGGGTAAGGTCAAGTAATAGGGGGTCAGGTACCCGGGTAGGGTCATGTAATAGGGGGTCAGGTACCCTGGTAAGGTCATGTAATAGGGGGTCAGGTATCCAGATGGTAAATTTGGACTTGTCCCAGTCCTGACCTAATATCCTTGTTAGATGTTTATATTCTTCTAATTTGTCGATCCAAAATCCCAAAGACCCAGATTAAACATCCTTAGTAAGTTTCACTGTCAAACTTGCAGACCCAAACCCCTTGCTAAATATTTATGTAATGTGGTCAGCTATTGAAGCATTATTTATCAACTTGGATGTTCAAATATGATGATATTAAACAAATTACGGACAAGTGAATTTAATTAATATAAGGCCCTATACTAACATCTAGTCTCTGAAATGAACCTATCGTACAGAAAAAACAACAACACTTGTTAAATTATATTTATAAAAATTTAATAAAAAGGAGCCCAGAGACTATCTTCATTTTCAGATACTGAATAAATCTAGACTTGCCAAACATTGTAGACTTGCATGGGCTGTATTTGATATATTTGTATTAGGGTCTGTAAGACAGACTACATAAGGCCCCATTAGTGGTTGTTAGCGTTTGGCAGACAAAGAATGACATCAACATCTAAACCTACCTGCATACATGTCGGAAAACTTCGTCATTAATTCTTTCTCAGGTGCAGTGTAAAAACTGCTTTTGACAAGCAGACAAGTATTATTTCGTAATTTAATGATGCAACACTTGTATGTGTTTACATAATATCTTTTTGACCGAGATTAATTTGATCCCAAGCCGTATTCATTGACCAAGTTTTTTTATCTCCTGTTTGTTCATCTGAAGCAACACGATGTAGCATTTTACTGCGCATAATGCTACAAACAGATTTCCAATGTACTGCATTCCCCAAAGGGGGATGCATGTTAAACTGGAGTGCACACTATAGTTAAAATGCACACTATAGTTAAAATATGGAAAATATGGTAATATAGACTAGATATTTGTCCACAAGCCAACATCAAAACACTTAGTAAATGTTAATAGCTTTTTATCTTTAAACAGAGGACAGTGATTGTTTTTGAAGACAGTTTACATGAGGACATTTTCATGATTTTGTCAACTTTTAATAGGACGGACGTTCTTCTGTCATTAATAAATTTGAATTAAACACTTAAGACATTTTGGATGACGGGAAGTCTATGTGCAAGTAAAAGAACTGATTTTAATCCATGTAGGATAATAAGCGTAACAAACCGTGAATGGGACAACACTTGAAAGTGACCTTGATAACAAATTGACCTAGATTTCCCTACAGTCATTACCATTAGTGACTTCCAGGTTATCTGCAGACTTGAGCAGATTTGGATAATGTAGTCAGCAACCTAGGTTTGTCAGAACTTTGGGTTGTCCCAGTAATTGCTGAGGGGTGTCAAGTCCAGTTGGCACCATACCTGGTTTGATGCTGACACCGGGGGCACAAGTGGCCCAGTCGTCAGAGTTGCGTCCCTTGGGCACGCCACAAACCTATGATTGTGGGTTCGAATGCCGGTTTGCCCCAATTATGTTTTTAGGTTTGTCAGCACCAAACCGTGCTCGTGGGTTTCACCGAAGTGTTAAACGTCTGAGAGCTGCATCACTTCAGGCTTTCCTCCCACATTAATCTGACACACCGTGATTTAACTGGAATAATGTTAAAAGCGGCGTTAAACCCAACTCACTCACTCACTCACTGATGCTGACACCACTGACTGTTGGTTTGCTCGGTCCAGTACTGCATGATGTGGTTGTACTACAGCTAGAACCAAGCACACCTGTCAGCTACACCTGATGCATTTGTTGTTTATATTTTTCCTGATTTGGATGTCACTGCTATTACCACTTGGTTTAGACATGCATAAAAATTCTGAACTGTTCACAATCAGAAATCAGAAATACAAAAAAACAGCAGGGTAGACCTTAACACTAGCCCGCTTGCCAGGGGCAGGTACAAATTCTTGTGGGCAAATACAAATTTCCGAATTGCCTCATTGTTTTAACATTACAAGGGCATTTTATCTTTACCTGGGCTAGTGAAACTTTTGAGTTTAGTTCTAACCCATAACAAGTATTGCTATGATTGCTATAATAACAAGACTCACTATCATGATATGATATGTAAAACTATTCTAGTGGCCCCTAGTTATCAAAATAGGCTCCAGCAATATTCAAATAGGAGCCACTTGGCTTCCAAAGGAAGACAGGTGCTTGTAGATGCAGCTGTCTCTTCCTCATCATTGCTCAGTGTGGTTCCGAATACAAAAGGCAGCACTTTTTTGCTTAGTGTTGAGTAGTCTTATTTGAATCTTGTGATCAGACTGTGATTGCGTGTCGTTGTGCCCCGACGGCAGGAAGCGTTATTCATCTTACTGGTTTGCCTGTTCCAGACTTGATTATCTACCATGTCTACTGGGCTCATGACAAACTTGAAATATTGGTGTCAGCAGGGTTAGCAAGATTCAGTAGCTCCATCACTGTTGGAAGCTCTACTTGGAACACATGATACATGTTGTATGTTTGTCACATTTCCTGTCATGTAGATGTGATGATACCTCAGGTTAGTTTGTATATATATGATGAGGTATGCCACTGTCACAGGTAATCTGTCATATGATGAAACTCTCACAGATAAAATGTCATATGCTTAGAATACATGAAATCTAGAGCATACCTCATTCAGTGTAGCACTGCTTCAGATTACCAGGACACCCAGCTCAGTGACCCCTTGACCAAGCTATGTGATTCCGTTTCCAAGAAGTATGTATCTCGATGGCTTATCTTGCAGGGATTTTATCTAGACGTGCGCGAAGGCTGCTATTCTGACCCAAGTCTACAGCAAATGTCAGGGCCTATAAAGAAGAATCTTTTATGCTTGGTATTGCATAATTGAATGTAAAGTTACTGTACAATGTTTAAAGACCTCTGAACATGCTTAAGTGTTGGTTGCCAAGGGTCAGTTCTTGGTTTGGAATCCTCGATAAATCCCTGTGTTACCTCAACAATTTCACAGAATAAGAGGGATTTGATGTAATCCATGTTAATATGAAGCTCTGGTGTAGTTTGTTGTTTAATACCGCTTTTAGCAATATTCCAACTATGTGACGGCAGTCTATAAATAATTGAATCTGGACCAGACAATCCAGTGATTGACATCATGAGCATCGATCCACACAATTGGTATACAATGACATGCATCAACCAAGTCAGCGAGCCTGACCACCCAATCCCGTTAGTCGCCTCTTACAACAAGCATAGTTGCCTTTTACGTCAAGCGTTGTTTGCTGAACATGCTGAAGACCTATTCTACTCCGGTTCTTCACAGGTCAGCTCTGGTGTAGATAAGCTAGGGGGGATTTTATAAGATAGGCAGCAAAATTTTGGTTAAGCTAAAATCGTCTCTGTGGAGATTCAGTATTAAATATGGTACTTAACAGCCTTTGTATGTCTTGAGCATGTTGAGTGGCAATTTTGTGTGTTAAAGTATTAAGTAGTTAAACTCAGTGACTTGGTGGATTGTGTGCCAATGTACCCTGATGGTGTGGATTGCTCATAACATCAATCACTGGTTGTCTGGTCCAGAGTCAGTTATTTACAAGCTGTTGACTTGCAACTGGAATATCAACAAACAAACGTCCTGAACTAAAATCTACTTCTTGAGACAGTAGTAATTCATGTTACTGATGGTTTGAATGGCAAATTTTGGAGGGGGTGAGCTGTATTTCTTTGGTTGTTTGCATACACAGTTACAGCAGGTAATTGTCAAAGTTCAGTGTTGTAATGTCAACACATCAATTAGGCCGGCAGACTGCTTCCATGATGAAGGTTGCTGATCGACAGCTAACTAAACAAAGAACAGTTGGGCTGTAGACCACATGTTGGCCTGTTGATTGGAGTTCCCACCTTGTCTTGTGAAGCCATTGATGTCCTGGGGCCCTAGAGGTTTGTCCTATAGAATTTGAACAGAGTAGCAAATAATAGCCTGTCGCGGCATCCTTGTAGGGTTAATTCCGCCAGGAACGGGTGAAATACAAAGTTGAACAAATCCTGTGGATTGTCGTATTGTTTTCTTCCAATTAGTAATACATATCCCCATGATGTTTAAGTTTACAAAAAGTAAAATACCCTATTTCAAGTTCCCAGTAATCATGGTACAGTAGAACATGGATATAACGAACTACAAGGGACCAGAAAAATCAGTTCGTTATATCTGTTGTTCGTTATATACGTTTTCGCTTGGAAACGTCCGCCATCTTGGATAAAATAAAACACAATACACGTAATTGCAGCATTGGCTTGTATTAGCAGTGATCACTCCATAGCATTCAATTGATAACATTTTATAACATTCATTTAAGTTGAACAAGGTTGATCCGTCACCGCTGATTGTGTTGATTCATCGCTGATTACATACAGCCAATTGTTTGTGACACTTGACACTGAGTGAGATTTCTTAGTTTGCTTACATGTCACTAATTAGTGGTAGATGGGCTTGTCTGTGATCAGATATCAGTTCGCTGTATCCGTTAGTTCGCTGTAGAGAGTTCGTTATATATGTAAATTTTATATGATATTATATGGGAGATAAATCGGGGATTGTTTAACAGTTTCTTGTATCCGTTTGTTTGCTATATTCGTGTTCTACTGTACTAGACAACACAAAAAGATATGCATCATCACTTTTTGATTCCATAGAATTTGGGACTGGCAACTGTTGACAAGGACTGGAAAGATAAGCCAGTCGTGTGGTATGGGGGATATTTATTTCAAGTCTGCAACCAATATTTGAATCTGTTGATTCCCTAAATCTTTAACTTTTAACGTTAGGACAATGACAAGGACCTCTTGACTTTCCTACGTCATTTTGTTTCAAGTTCAAGGTCTACTGTATGACTAACTATTGGACCAATATATATTGTAGAATGTACAAGTTATTTAACCAGTTTATATGGTAAAATTTAATATCTCTCCTGTTATCGGACTCCACAAACAGTGTTGAACTGTACTTCTATACCTACTGGTTGGGATTAAAAGAACTTTAATGAATTTCATGAATATGAACAATAATTAATAATAAACTATTATTATCATAATTGTTCATGTTTAGAAATAACATGATTGATTCATGTCAGAATTATAAAGGGAGACACCCACTTTCCTTTTCCTATTTGTGGTAATTCAATCCAAATACTGCGCTGTCTGAATGGAGAGAAAATCAATTCATTGGCTCGTGGTCAGGATAAGTAATGCAGTTTCGTAAATACCACTGTGCTAAATCAAAGACACCACACAGGCATTATTGCTTTGTATCGCCCAGGCAGGATTGATCCTAGCCTGTTGTCTTCTTCCTCCAGCTTAATCTAGCGTTGCATTTGACTGAACTGCTGAGTAGGTCCTGTAAAGATGTTCCAACTTCCAATGCATTGCATGGTCACAGATGTGGATGTGACTGTTTTGTCGACCTGTTCTCTCAGCCAATGAGAAACCAGCTACTCCACTGGAAGCTTGGTCCCAGCAGTCGTTGCTTGGCTGAGTGGATGAACTGACCGACGTGTGGACATTGTGGATGTCAGTGACAGATTTGGATGTAATGGAACTGTACCGAATAGTTCGCCCAGAACTCGTCAATCTCTGTATATGGAAATCAGGTTTTCTGTCGTTCCTTCGAGGGAGAATCGCCATTAGTCACATGTAATGTCACAGATGAGTGTTTGGGACTTTCCACGATTACAGATAATATATTGACTAATTGTTTCAGCAGCTGTACGTACGATGCACTGTTTTGGTCAGGTATGTTTAAACATGCTGTATCATCAAATTAGTGGCTCAAGTTCAAGTTAGCTCCAGTTTCAGCCTGTGATATTAAAATCAATACTGTTGTCCACATGGTGCGGAGTTGGTATACGTTCCCATTCTCCTGATTTCTTTGTCAATGGAAGAGATATACTTGATAATCTTGGCTTTCAATCAAAGCTTCAAAGAAGGAATGTCTTCGACGGTGTCCATGACCTTGATATGCCCATTGTGACAATATCAACCAGTTCATAAGTGAAACGCATGCATCGTCATTGTGCGCCACTAATTTGGATTGTCTGAAAATTTCAGGTTTTTTCAGTCTCCATTTTCCAAACATAATTTGAAATTGAAATGAAAGATGTCATATTTTTAATGACCTTTCCAATGGGGTTATTAATTTTGCAGCCATCTTGTCGGTCTTCATTTCTGTTGTTATATTGGCAGGGGTTCTTCCCTGAGATTGAATTCTGCTGTAATTTTAATGACAGGGCTACAACAGCTTGATCAGTTGTTGCAATCTGCACAGGTGACCTAGTTTTGACCCTTTGGTGGTAAGATGTAACTATTCATTATGTAGATTTGCATCCCTGGCCATGCCCATCCTATATCATCCAGGGTATCATCTCAGTATGATGTATACCCTGGACCCATTTGCCTGAACTTCGTTTTGAGTCTGGTTAAATGACACGATGATAAGAATGGAATCCTGTTCAAATTACTCTGCTCTTTCATGATCTTAACATGCAGCGATATCACAAGCACTTTTCCAGCTTTTTCATGCTATCGCAAATACTACCAGAATGTCATGTAGCATAACCCTCTCTTACATTCCCCAGTAAAACACTTTTTCCAGATAAAATAATCATTTATAGCTGTCTTGTAGTTAGTTTAAATATATCAAGGGCACTTTGGATGAGGCTTCAATTTTTAATGTAGATCTATGCCAAATTCGCATTCAGAAGAATCATTTTTATTGGTTGTTGATTTCAAAGCCCATGAGCTCAAGTTGGTGATAAGAGACAATGAGCTGGTGACTTCCAAAACGAATCTATGGGTTTAGGGTCTTGATCCTGATAGAATGGAGACAGTATACACTGGATAACAGATTATGGGCCTGGCCAGGTTCCACAGGGTAAGTGTTCACATTCCAGATTTGCATATGCAAGTCTGTGCTGTGTGCACTGTGCACTGTGCAGAGGTGTGTCCCTTAATCGTGCAAAGATCCTGCTTAGTTTGGGTTCAGATCGTAGATTTGCCCGGATTATCATGATTACTATCCTTAGTCACCATACCCGTGCTGGTGCTTCTGCAGTGGAAATCGATCGGCATCACCTGGTGCTTTCATCCCACATTTATGTCATGATGTTATGAAATATAGATATAGATATAGAAACCTATTTCTTCAGGAGCTGCAGCACTAGTTACACATTCAAGCATTCATGAGTGGTGGTTTAGTCTGGCGGTTTGAACATCAGCTTGCCACATAGAAAACCTGGTTTGATTCCTTGCATCGGTAGATTTCCTGCCATGATACAAATAAAAACTTCGGGAAATAATATGAAGCCTTCCTCAACCAGTCACTTGCCTACTATGAAGATTCAGGGTAGAATATGTCCCCAGCAACTTATGCTTATCATAACAGCATCGGGTTGTCAGGTTAGGTTACCGTATTCGACGAAATAAGCGCCAAGGGCGCTCTCCAAATTAGAAATAGGGGGCTCTTATAAGAATATTATTTTGGTGGGAAAAACAGAGTTGAAAGATAAATTTCATGGTTTATGCTGACAGCCTGAAATGTTTATGTACGACAGATATATTTTTCCAGAATTTAATTGCCCATAATTAAGGGTGCATATAACACACGAGTGCGTATTATACGCTAATAAATAAGTCTTGTGTACATTGATCAATCGGAAGGGGTGCTAATTGGGATTGTTCAGTAGCCATATGTTATCAATTATCGCTGTGGGCCTTATTAGAGCGGGGCGCTTATTACGTCAAATATGGTACTTAGTTGATGCATATTTTCGTATCCCATTTACATAGATTGATTCTCATGTTGTCATTCACTGGATTGTCTGGTCCAGACTTGATTATTTACAGTCTACCATCAAATAGCTGCAACGTTTGCTGAGTGCAGCGTTAACAACAAACAAATGAACAAAACTTGCTTTCTATGTATGTAAGACTTAAGCTAGATCACGGGATCACGGGATCACGGGATCATGGCATCCTTGATGTTTTTTCCTATTAGTTTCTATTTGGCTAAGGACCCTAAATATTAAATATATTAAGGCAACGACAATGACCCCTTGATTTTCATCCTTAATTTAATACACTGAAACGTGTGAACAAAATATTGATAATGGAAGTAACTTCTTAATGAAGATTAAGAACTAAAATTGAAAACAATAATATGGTGATATCTGTTAACCATGGCCAAGTGTATTTGTTAATATGATACCTGTCAGTGGCAGTGGTTGCTAGATGCTAGTCCAGGTGGCAAGGACACATGGACTACATAGAATATTATCCAGCTTTAATATATCTTGTCATTATAACCATGTATCTGCATAAATCACATTCAGGTGTCATCCCAGTTTGCCTTGATGTTATTTCGTTTGAGTTTTTCAGCCCAGTCAGCTAAACTTGTAAAATCAATATCTGGAACGTTATTCATAGAAACGGGAGTGTACAGCTGAGTAGTTAAAATTGCGGAGTTTCAAGACATCTGGCTCCACCATTCTGTTCACCTCATCGGTTACTAGCTATTAGGCTATTTACGCTGAAAATTCTACTTTACTGAAAGGGATTATCTCCCTTGAGCATTCCCTTGGTCTTTGCAGCCATCTTGTGAAGACTAGTTGTGTGTTTTCCTTAAGTAGTGATGTGATATATGGCTGTCACTGAATCTACAAGGATGCCTGATGATGTAGAGCTCTAGGCTGTTTTTTCATATGCACTGTGCTAGTGTTTTCATGGCAATTCTGTTGTCGATGTTTAGTCTGTGAAACAAGATTCCAAAAATTATTCTTGATTTGATATTCTGAATAATTTATTTTCTGTGAAAAATAGTCTTTCTTTTTTTAAATTTTGCAAGGAAAATAAGAAATTATTTTTATTCTTCTGTAATTTGAAGTTTTGTCTATGAGAAATCTCTGAGTTTTTTATCCATGTGGCGAGAAATGTTTTCAGTTGATTAATCAGAGGCTGCATAATTTATTGAATCCTGTGACTACTACATAACAATTAGCCCATGAGTGAGACTAGTAAGCTTTCTAAATATTTTTGCTTACTACATTGTATACCTTTCACAAAGCAATCATGGAGGACAAGCTAATGTTGTCATGACAGTGGAGGATCAATGAATTCTGGAGCATATGATCAGTGGCATGGAAACTGCTTGTCTTGCCTTCAAGGTCATTGCGAGCTTGGGACTCATCGAGCAGGAAATAAACACTGGCGATGGTGCCGCAACTCATACCTGTTTGCATGACCAGGGAATACCTGGATCGTTCATTATCACATGGAATCTGGCTAAGGAGGAATCTGGAGTTGATGTTATTAAGAATTGATCCAGGTTATCATAGGGAGAGGAGTAATTAGCCCTGAAGAGGCGGTTGTCATTAATGATGAACTACCGGCCTGTCGGTACAGATGGTGCTGGCAGGAACATGATGCAGGACGTGGAACCACAGTGTGGGGAATTAGCTTCTCACCGGTGTGTGTCTGGTCATCATTGGTGGATCGCTTGGTATGTATTTGTTACGTGATGGGGAAAATCTATGATGATCTACCAATGTAGTTGGAATGTGATTGCATCAGTGAACATGAGATTCAGTATGTCCGTTGGTCTGTATTCCGAGGCATTTTTAAAATCTGAAGAATTGAACATTTAAACAAAGAAGGGGTTCATTGAGTTGGGTTTTTTTTGCATTGGGTGCACTTTTTAAATTTATCACCAAATTCACACATTATTTATGATGACATCATACTGCCCTTTGATGTCACGCAGCAAGTTTACAATGCAGTGACAATAGTTTAAAGCTCGTTACAGAGCTCCTTTCATGCATTTTTGCAGTAAGCAGTTTGACCTGTCGTCAAATTTGAATTGCTTTTATTATGCAGTATATCAGTCTGCGAGTTTGGCTGCTAGTCCAAAGCCCGAGTCTAGTAGAGTTCTGTTCAGGCTAGTAAGATCAGCAAATAAATGCCATGTAAAACTAAAATTTACTGAAGACAATGCTAAGAGCCGTGTTCGGGATAGTGGACTTTAATGATTTTGGCACAGACTGGTATGTTTAACAATTTGACTTTTAGTCCATTAATTGTGGCTTCATTGCCTTATTTTGCCAATGGTCTGGCTTTAAACTTCGTCAATATACCACAACTCCATTTTGTGCAGTGAGCACAAGATATTTCAGCAGACATCCTGAGGTAATTGGTTTTGATGCTGTAGTCTAGGATTATTTATCTGTTGTCTGATGTGACCAGGAATCTCATTTTATCCGCATCTCAATTAGTCCAACAAAGTATAGCTATTGGTCAGTGGTAATTTCACAGCGTGACAAATTTCCTTAGAAATTGACAATTCCATGTTATGATGATAACAATCAAATTTCATAGGAAATGATATTTAATTTTAGAAAACATTGTTTGGATAGCATCCTGTCTATGGTCTAAATATAGGACTAATCTGAAACAGAAATAGCTTGGGTTCAAATAATATTTACTGTTGAGACTAGTCTCACTCCCAGACTAACCCCATTCACGGAGAACCTTGTCGAGTTGATGTCACCGAATGTTCCTTTGATGTTTTGCATCGGACAGGGAATTGTCTGTTTTCAGTTAATTATTGTGAATTATTTCGAGCCTTTCATCCTTGTCTGGATCTCACAGTAACTGGATACAGTAGTTTATGCTTGGCCAGACTGATAGAAGCCAGGCCGGGGAGACTGATAGTTATGCATCGTTGTATCAGTGGTCATGTAGAGGATAGTTATTGTGCTATCAAGAGATTATCCTTCATCATGCAACAGGGCAAGCAGCTGGCTACATGAGTAGTGATTTGACAGGATCGGCATTAGACTAACACTTTGTCAGTGTAAACACAGGGGTAGAAACTAACTTTTTTAGTCCACTAGTCCTTAGAATGATATCATAGAGCGAAACCCTTAAAAATGGCAAATTTCTACTTGTCCTCATGATACCTACTTATTGGGCATTTTGGGATGATTGTGTGCCAATGTACCCAAACGTTTAGTTTTGTCGGTGACTGAGTCACCTAATACTGACAAGATTATTTACAGTTCGTAGTGATATTACTTGAAAATTGCTGACAGCAGCATAAAACAGCATGAACAGTCGGCATTTTCATGCGAGTAAATTATTTCTAAAGCTGTTGCCGAACCATCATTTAGTTGATATCCACATAAACGTGCTGTAGGTGACTGAGAGAAGTACTGATAGTGAGGGACCTGATCACCCATATATTCATTTCCGTTTAACACCTGTTGGAGATTCAAGTCAGGACATTGTGTGCCTTGTCAAGCTTTCCACACATAAGTTAAGGCAAGTGAGACAGTAATCTGTCCTGCAGAGTCATCTTGCTTCTCCAGCCTAAACTTTGAACAGCAGTAGCTTGACTCGAGGTTGGTATTACTCAACCAAGATACAACTGAAGTGCCTGTTGCCTGTCTGCATGGCGTCTGCGTGGATCTGTTAATCTCTCGCAAGTCACCAGTAGCTTGAGAGCCATCCCACCTTCTTATCTTGTTTGTCGTATGGCTAGCTCACAGTGCGAAAAATGTTGTCCTAATCTGTCCCAGCGTCCTTGGCTAGTGGTGTGGGAGATCAACTAGCCCTATACTAACAGATCATGTGGTTTCGCATGCGGCCGGGTGGGCCTGCAACAGGAGTGTTCTCGTACCGGTCACCCGATCACCATCCTAAAGGAGCAGTGTTTGTGGGTGGACAAGGTGGGTTTGGTATTGCTAGACATGCTTTAGTTGGTGTAGGTAGACACTGCTTAGTAGACTTGTAAATACTCTGACAATACTGGTTCTAGTCGGAAGACAATTGTATGTTGGTTATCTATGTCAAAGGCTGACTTCTCAGTGATGTTTGAACTCGCTCACATGAAGTCTTGCTCACATGATTTTTTTGTCTTCATTATCTCTATATCTGTATATTATGTGTTCATTTTGCCTTGGTTTTGTTCACTTGTGATGACCCTCATTTGTTTGTTCGGGGTATACTAGATGTGATACAATATAGAATTTATAGAAATGAACTCAATGAAATTATTAATTAATTATCTTTTGAAAAAATTGTACAAAATTTCGGAATGATTTTCATAATTTTGTTCCACCTAGACTGCAGGTATTTTCTAACTGAAATCACATTTCATTTTGCAGTTAGTATTTATGTTCGGAATAGACAGAAACATAATGGTAGACTCTGAACCATGTGAGTCGTCAACTATCCCCCCAAGGTCATTACATCACCCAGTTTCATGTTTTGTGACATATCCCACACCGCAGCTTGTTATCAGATCTGGACTAAGGACACTGTTTTTTGTATTGTTATTATTTGTGATGTAAAATTTTACTCAGTCATAAGAACACCCTCAGTGCTACAAAATATCTCAGTTGTGACCTGATTCACGTATGTGATCTAATGCAAGGGAGATAACTCTCCTGCTTAGACTCTACACCCATTAGGTTTGTAAAAATAGATTTGCTCATTTACTGGTAATGGTTTTATGAAATAATGTTTGGTGTAAGTCAACAGTAGACAGTGTGGAGTCTTGTCTTTGTCATTGCCTCATATTACCCTGTCTGGGGATCGGCATTAAGGGGCTTAAAGAAGGACTGGTAGGATAGTATACTGTGTCTGAGTGGGGAATTCATGTTAAACTGGACATGGTATCTCAGTGGGCTAGCTCTATAAAAGTGGCATTAGTCTGGACTTGTACAAGTACACGCACAAGTCACTGTATAAGTCCAATAATCTTAAACTCTACATGACGTTAAAACCCATTTCACTCCAACTCACCATTGCCTCATCGGTATGATTCACATTAGTTATTACAAGGGAAAATCTTATTCATATTGTATAATATCCTACAAATGTATAATTAGTTATCAAATAGCTTTTGTACTAGGGAAATTATATACAACAATTTTGACAATCCAATGGCACAATAAAGAGAAGCATTCTTACCTTAGCTGACTTCATCCTTTTGCCATGAATAGCTATACTCACTCACTCACTCACTCAACAAACTTAAGACACATTCACTCTGTCACTGTTTTCAAAGTCATGGTCAGTGATTCATTGAATCAGTAAGTTTTCTAAAACCACTCCTAACCATGTTTATTTTAGACCAAACATTTTCCTGTTGTGACACAGCTTTCTTGAGCCGATCCTATCTGTCACCTTACAGAACTTTAAAATGATAAGTTAAACATGTTATAACTCCATGGAAAACAGGATATAAGTTTCATAACTTAGAATAACTTTATTGACTCATACTTCTACAAGCATATTCCTTCCTCCGCTGTCTACATCTAGAAATCAGAAAATCCTAAACATGTTAAAACATGTTAAAAGAACACACATTGGGTTTAGCCGCGGAAAAATAAGACAATTTTGGTAAGTTAAATGACATTAGCTCTCCATAAACTATCAAAATGTTTTCATTTTGAAACGATTATCTTGGAAACAAGCTTGATGTTGCATCACAGGGAAAGACATGAGACAGTCATCCTTTTGAACACACTGATGATGGGTTGTAGGTTAGGAAGTCAGTAGTCAGTAACATTGGGGGCCGCTGGTCAGTTGTCAGTTTATCAACTTAGTTAAAGCAACACTTGACATGTTGTGAAGTTGAATCTAAAATGCGAAATCATCTCTATGCGAATGTGGATCGTCAGTCTGTCTGTAGGAATCATGGGGACAGCTTGTTCTGATTTCATTCATTAGGGCATTTTGTGTTTGACTGGTTTGGTTGTGACATTAGATCTAGTTATATATGACTTTTGTAAGATTTGAACATGATTACAATACATGGTAAAGTTTTGATTTACTCTGAGCATTTTTTATGGACATTTTACGTTAATCTTTAGGGGGCACGGGTGGCCCAGTCTTCTAAGGTGCCGCGATTCGCTGTGCAGAGTTGTGTCCCTTGGGCACGCCAGAAACCTTTGATTGTGGGTTCGAATCCTGGTTTGCCCCGATTATGTTTCAAGGTTTGTCAGCAACATACCCGCGCTCGTGGGTTTCACCGAAGTGGTAAACATCTGAGACCTGCATCACTTTGGGCTTTCCTCCCACATTAAGCTGATATAACTGGAATACTGTTAAAAGCAGTGTTAAACCCAACTCGCTCACTCACTCACGTTAATCTTTACGATAAAATAGTGACTCAT
Source organism: Haliotis rufescens (assembly GCF_023055435.1). Lineage (NCBI taxonomy): Eukaryota > Metazoa > Mollusca > Gastropoda > Lepetellida > Haliotidae > Haliotis > Haliotis rufescens. The sequence continues at coordinate 26,232,244 of NW_025963835.1, read as the reverse complement.
TATATGTTTAAGAATTGTGATAGTTTTGTTCAGTTATTATGCTAAACACTGTGCACCATCAGGGCCCCGTTCCTCAAAGCGATCTTAGCTCTACGATGATCCTAAGCCTATGTTAAAGTAAGGGACTTACGATCACCTTCGTGCTAAGATCACTTTGAGGAACGGGGCCCAGGACCCTCACTTACGGCCAGCAAGTTGTCACTCTCCCTAATCCATCTGATTTGAATAAGCTGTATGAACTACATGTTGGGTTCAGTGTCACAAAATGTTAGTCTTATCCAAAACAAACTTGTACTTGAAATAAGCAGTGAATATATCACTGTATAATCATATACAAACAAAGCTTAAGCAAGTGATACGACTTCTTCACACAGTGTCGATTCTGATATTCTTGACAATATACTGCCCAAACTGGGCCTTTATGAACAGTGAGTAAAGGTCGATTGGAGCATGTCCATGGCAAAAACACAAGTTGTTACCTGCCCTGCTCTCACTCACTCACTCACTATATTCAGCAACCCATGCTTGTCGTAAAAGGCAACTTTGCTTGTCGTAAGAGGCGACTAACGGGATTGGGGGGTCAGGCTCGCTGACTTGGTTGATACATGTCATCGTATCCCAATTGCGTGGATCAATGCTCATGATATCAACCACTGGATTGTCTGGTCCAGCTGGAATATTGCTGAGTGCAGCATTTAACAACACTCACTCACTCACACGTGAAGATCCGGGTTAGAATAGGTCTTCAGCAATTCATGCTTGCCATAACAGGCGACTATGCTTGTTGTAAGAGGCGACTAACGGGATTGGGTGGTCAGGCTCGCTTACTTGGTTGATGCATGTCATCAGATCCGAATTGCGTATATCGATGCTCATGATATCAATCACTGGATTGTCAGGTCGCCATCATATAGCTTGAATATTGCTAAGTGCGGTGTTAAGCAACACTCACTCACTCACTCACTCACTCACTCACTCACTCACTCACTCACTCACTCACTCACTCAGTTAAGACTTCTCAAGACTTCTCAACGCTTACTTCACTAACACTGGGCAAACACTGCTTCATGAAATTTATAGCCCTGAATATCACTTGCATTCAATGACGAGAAGATGTTTTCAATTTTTTGTCCGCATGAAGTTCTTAGTTGGCAGAATCAGCTTCCTCATATTGAGATCCTCTTCATCGATAGCGAGATATAGTCATGTTTTCACCGTGCCATGTGATGTGGAAACTTGTATCAGTTAGTGTTCTGTTGGATGCTGAATCTCTCAATCTGTCTGACTCTGCATCGCTGGTTTCTGATTCAGATTCAGTCATGGGAAATAGCTGTCAGGATAGTCTAGTGATGTCTTCTGAAACATTTCATCTGAAACTATTGTCATTGCATTCCTCGTTCGCAGATTGCTTTAGATAACTGAAATTATGAGAATCAAGGTTCCTAACGTGTTTGGCTTAAAATGAAGTGAAAATCAATATTCCAGACAGTTTGATTGGGCCTGTTTTTGTCACAGTGCTTGTTGTGTTTGATCATGTAAAGGGGATATCTTGGAAGGGAATGTAGACTATTGATGTCTGCAACTGCCCTGAATGTGTGCATGATTGGTAGCTTGGTGTTAAAAGTGTTTGCTGATCATACCATAGGCCTAGGTTCTATTCCCCACATTAGTATAATGTTTGAAGCCTATTTCCGGTTTCCACCGCCAGTGTGAAATAATTTAAAAACCCATCAAGACAATCGGGCAGTGACCCATAAGTGTTGCCTGCGAATCTTCAAAGTTACCTGCCTGGAATCAGACAGTATAAACATTAAAAAAATCTCAAAAAGTAAGTGCCAAATCACGTCTTGATTCAGTTGAAATAATGCAAACAATCACTTGAGAATATACGAGGAGTTATGATTATACTGAATTGTATGTAGTCTTAAAATTACCTGCCAGACCATCGGGGAGGTGGAAGAAATTTTGATGCCACCCGACAGAAAAGTTACTAGTCACGGGCAGGTGGGCAGGCATTTATTTCACACACTGTCCACTGCCTTGATATATCTGGAATATTGCTTAAAGCAGTGTTAAACCATACTCGCTCACACATTAGCTGATCACTCACTGTTTCCCCCTTCTATGCTGTGTTTGACTTGTAAAATAAGTTGCAACCCTGTGCTGCTTGGATTGATGGAAGTCTGTACATGCTTGACTTCATTATGTATAATTAGTGCACCACTGAGCTATTTATAGATACTTCAAGACCCATGTGCACACTTTGTGGAGACGGGTTTTGAGGGTGTGGTTCATTATCAAGGCCTTCCACATTCTTTAGCTGACTCAGCTCATTCCTGGCAATGTATTTCCCATTGCAACGTGGTCCTACATCACACAAGCCATCTTGTGTGTCCCTCCATCCAGCATTGTATAGGTACATAGATAACAGTCATGTGACATTCTGGGTGACATGACCAGGTCACATGACTGCACAACCAAGAATAAGACTATCCAAATATAGCTCTGGTCGCTGCCTGTCATTGAGCTGAAGGTGTTGATAGCAAGTCATCTCAACATGGCAGTAGACAATGTCCTGAATGTCGGGGATCCATCAGCTGTTGCAACATAGAAAGGCTGTTGGCTCTGCCTTCTCCCCTCTCCAGTGAGAGAATGAGTGAGGACTATAACGGCCTACCAGCCCTAAACCGCCCCACACCAGCCAGCCTCAACAAGCTCTCAGGTCTGCCTGCCTGCCTGCCTGCCTGCCTGCCTGCCCGCCCGTATTGATTGTGTGGCTGAGTGGCCTTAGCTAGTATTATCATCAGCTCCGATTATTCTTCTGCCATCCGCTCCCTACCTGAATTGTAAGTATACCATAATTTTCTCTATGTGTATCAGGGCGTGTTTGTTCAGGACCCTGATAGTGCAATGTGGACATCAGGTGGAGCAACCTTGCAGGTACTGACAAGGTCTAGTCCGTGCCAGCCACATCAGACAGCTAGCTAGCCCACTCCATATGTTTACCCAACCCTGTGTGTGTTACCGGATGTTACTCTACAGAACACCCTTTCTTCATCCTCCCTCCCCTCCCTCCCTTGACCACCCAGCAGCCATGTCACTCCAACCTGGTATGCCCGACTGTGGCCTCCAGTACATACCTCCATCTGCAGACAGTCGCAGTCACGCCCTGCCCCTCGGCACTCACTCGTGTAATCAGGCTGTGGCAGTGATATATCATATCTATTCATAGCAGTGTCTCATGTATATTGGGCTCAAAGTGCAAGTCATGCTGCCACTGTGGACCACATGGACAGAAAGCAAGCTTACTGTATGGAGACGATGTTTGATTGTAAAGCCCAGTTGGTTGACTATCTCCGTGTGATTGGTGAGTGTGATAGGGCAGCGATGTGCGAGTGTTCACCGAGGCATGAGGGACTGGGCAGTACAGGTGTGTACATCCATCCCCGACATCACTGCCTCGGGGGATAGGATGATCTCCTTCGGCAGTGTTGTGATGGTGACCTCGCACATTCCTGATGACGATAATACAGGCTCCATGCATGCCGACAGGCCTGAGGAACAAGGACAGAACAGGTGGACAGACAGACTTGTAGGCAGGGACACACAGGTAGATGGATGCACAGACAGGCTTGAAGAACAAGGACAGACACATGTTTACAGGTGGACAGACAGACTTGTAGGCAGGGACACACAGATAGATGGATGCACAGACAGGCGTGAGGTACAAGGACAGAACAGGTGGACAGATAGACTTGTAGGCAGGGACACACAGGTAGATGGATGCACAGACAGGCTTGAAGAACAAGGACAGAGACATATTTACAGGTGGACAGACAGACTTGTAGGCAGGGACACACAGATAGATGGATGCACAGACAGGCTTGAAGAACAAGGACAGACACATGTTTACAGGTGGACAGACAGACTTGTAGGCAGGGACACACAGATAGATGGATGCACAGACAGGCTTGAGGTACAAGGACAGAACAGGTGGACAGACAGACTTGTAGGCAGGGACACACAGATAGATGGATGCACAGACAGGCTTGAAGAACAAGGACAGAACAGGTGGACAGACAGACTTGTAGGCAGGGACACACAGATAGATGGATGCACAGACAGGCTTGAAGAACAAGGACAGAACAGGTGGACAGACAGACTTGTAGGCAGGGACACACAGATAGATGGATGCACAGACAGGCTTGAAGAACAAGGACAGAACAGGTGGACAGACAGACTTGTAGGCAGGGACACACAGATAGATGGATGCACAGACAGGCTTGAAGAACAAGGACAGAACAGGTGGACAGACAGACTTGTAGGCAGGGACACACAGATAGATGGATGCACAGACAGGCTTGAAGAACAAGGACAGAACAGGTGGACAGACAGACTTGTAGGCAGGGACACACAGATAGATGGATGCACAGACAGGCTTGAGGAACAAGGACAGAGACATATTTACAGGTGGACAGACAGACTTGTAGGCAGGGACACACAGATAGATGGATGCACAGACAGGCTTGAAGAACAAGGACAGAACAGGTGGACAGACAGACTTGTAGGCAGGGACACACAGATAGATGGATGCACAGACAGGCTTGAGGAACAAGGACAGAGACATATTTACAGGTGGACAGACAGACTTGTAGGCAGGGACACACAGATAGATGGATGCACAGACAGGCTTGAAGAACAAGGACAGAGACATATTTACAGGTGGACAGACAGACTTGTAGGCAGGGACACACAGATAGATGGATGCACAGACAGGCTTGAAGAACAAGGACAGAACAGGTGGACAGACAGACTTGTAGGCAGGGACACACAGGTAGATGGATGCACAGACAGGCTTGAGGAACAAGGACAGAGACATATTTACAGGTGGACAGACAGACTTGTAGGCAGGGACACACAGGTAGATGGATGCACAGACAGGCTTGAAGAACAAGGACAGAGACATATTTACAGGTGGACAGACAGACTTGTAGGCAGGGACACACAGATAGATGGATGCACAGACAGGCCTGAGGAACAAGGACAGAACAGGTGGACAGATAGACTTGTAGGCAGGGACACACAGGTAGATGGATGCACAGACAGGCTTGAAGAACAAGGACAGACACATGTTTACAGGTGGACAGACAGACTTGTAGGCAGGGACACACAGATAGATGGATGCACAGACAGGCGTGAGGTACAAGGACAGAACAGGTGGACAGATAGACTTGTAGGCAGGGACACACAGGTAGATGGATGCACAGACAGGCCTGAGGAACAAGGACAGAGACATATTTACAGGTGGACAGACAGACTTGTAGGCAGGGACACACAGATAGATGGATGCACAGACAGGCTTGAGGTACAAGGACAGAACAGGTGGACAGACAGACTTGTAGGCAGGGACACACAGGTAGATGGATGCACAGACAGGCTTGAGGAACAAGGACAGAGACATATTTACAGGTGGACAGACAGACTTGTAGGCAGGGACACACAGATAGATGGATGCACAGACAGGCTTGAAGAACAAGGACAGACACATGTTTACAGGTGGACAGATAGACTTGTAGGCAGGGACACACAGATAGATGGATGCACAGACAGGCTTGAAGAACAAGGACAGACACATGTTTTCAGGTGGACAGACAGACTTGTAGGCAGGGACACACAGGTAGATGGATGCACAGACAGGCTTGAAGAACAAGGACAGACACATGTTTACAGGTGGACAGACAGACTTGTAGGCAGGGACACACAGATAGATGGATGCACAGACAGGCTTGAGGTACAAGGACAGAGACATATTTACAGGTGGACAGACAGACTTGTAGGCAGGGACACACAGGTAGATGGATGCACAGACAGGCTTGAGGTACAAGGACAGAGACATATTTACAGGTGGACAGACAGACTTGTAGGCAGGGACACACAGGTAGATGGATGCACAGACAGGCTTGAGGTACAAGGACAGAACAGGTGGACAGACAGACTTGTAGGCAGGGACACACAGGTAGATGGATGCACAGACAGGCTTGAAGAACAAGGACAGAACAGGTGGACAGATAGGCTTGTAGGCAGGGACACACAGGTAGATGGATGCACAGACAGGCTTGAGGTACAAGGACAGAGACATGTTTACAGGTGGACAGATAGACTTGTAGGCAGGGACACACAGGTAGATGGATGCACAGACAGGCTTGAGGTACAAGGACAGAGACATGTTTACAGGTGGACAGACAGACTTGTAGGCAGGGACACACAGGTAGATGGATGCACAGACAGGCTTGAAGAACAAGGACAGAGACATATTTACAGGTGGACAGACAGACTTGTAGGCAGGGACACACAGGTAGATGGATGCACAGACAGGCTTGAGGTACAAGGACAGAGACATGTTTACAGGTGGACAGACAGACTTGTAGGCAGGGACACACAGGTAGATGGATGCACAGACAGGCTTGAGGAACAAGGACAGAACAGGTGGACAGATAGACTTGTAGGCAGGGACACACAGGTAGATGGATGCACAGACAGGCTTGAAGAACAAGGACAGACACATGTTTACAGGTGGACAGACAGACTTGTAGGCAGGGACACACAGATACATGGATGCACAGACAGGCTTGAAGAACAAGGACAGAACAGGTGGACAGACAGACTTGTAGGCAGGGACACACAGATAGATGGATGCACAGACAGGCTTGAGGAACAAGGACAGAACAGGTGGACAGATAGACTTGTAGGCAGGGACACACAGGTAGATGGATGCACAGACAGGCTTGAAGAACAAGGACAGACACATGTTTACAGGTGGACAGACAGACTTGTAGGCAGGGACACACAGGTAGATGGATGCACAGACAGGCTTGAGGTACAAGGACAGAGACATGTTTACAGGTGGACAGACAGACTTGTAGGCAGGGACACACAGGTAGATGGATGCACAGACAGGCTTGAAGAACAAGGACAGAGACATATTTACAGGTGGACAGACAGACTTGTAGGCAGGGACACACAGGTAGATGGATGCACAGACAGGCTTGAGGTACAAGGACAGAGACATGTTTACAGGTGGACAGACAGACTTGTAGGCAGGGACACACAGATAGATGGATGCACAGACAGGCGTGAGGTACAAGGACAGAACAGGTGGACAGATAGACTTGTAGGCAGGGACACACAGGTAGATGGATGCACAGACAGGCTTGAGGTACAAGGACAGAGACATGTTTACAGGTGGACAGACAGACTTGTAGGCAGGGACACACAGATAGATGGATGCACAGACAGGCGTGAGGTACAAGGCGAACACACCTCTACAGGTGGACATAGACTGACGTTTAGTCCCAGAATAAAGTTATCTTATTTATAAATATATATCTACAAAATAAGAATAATAAAATCCAAATGTAGCCCAGAACAATCCTTAATTTCAGAATTGCCAAGTCATTCAAGACTGGAGTTAGACTCTTTTTTTGAATAATTTTATCTAGGATCTGTGAGACAGACTAAGTTGGACGGACAGACTTGTAGACAGGGACACACACGTATGTAGGCACACAAACAAGCCTGAAAAACATGGGCAGACACATATGTACAGGTGTGCAGACACACGGGTGGACAGACAGACAGACAGACAGGCCCAATGTACAGGGACACACGGACAGACCTGATGTACAGGGACACACGGACAGGCCCGATGTAGAGGGACACACGGACGTGCCTGATGTACAGGGACACACGGCCGTGCCTGATGTAGAGGGACACACGGACAGGCCCAATGTACAGGGACACACGGACAGGCCCGATGTACAGGGACACACGGACAGGCCCGATGTACAGGGACACACGGACAGGCCCGATGTACAGGGGCACACGGACAGGCCCGTTGTACAGGGACACACGGACAGGCCCGATGTACAGGGACACACAGACAGGCCAGATGTACAGGGACACACGGACGTGCCTGATGTACAGGGACAAACAGACAGGCCTGATGTACAGGGACATACAGAACGGCCTGATGTACAGGGACACACAGACAGGCCTGATGTACAGGGACACACGGACAGGCCTGATGTACAGGGACACACGGACAGGCCCGATGTACAGGGACACACAGACAGACCTGATGTACAGGGACACACAGACAGACCTGATGTACAGGGACACACAGAAGGGCCTAATGTACAGGGACACACAGAAGGGCCTGATGTACAGGGACACACGGACAGGCCTGATGTACAGGGACACACGGACAGGCCTGATGTACAGGGACACACGGACAGGCCTGATGTACAGGGACACACGGACAGGCCTGATGTACAGGGACACACGGACGTGCCTGATGTACAGGGACAAACAGACAGGCCTGATGTACAGGGACATACAGAACGGCCTGATGTACAGGGACACACAGACAGGCCTGATGTACAGGGACACACGGACAGGCCTGATGTACAGGGACACACGGACAGGCCCGATGTACAGGGACACACAGACAGACCTGATGTACAGGGACACACAGACAGACCTGATGTACAGGGACACACAGAAGGGCCTAATGTACAGGGACACACAGAAGGGCCTGATGTACAGGGACACACGGACAGGCCTGATGTACAGGGACACACGGACAGGCCTGATGTACAGGGACACACGGACAGGCCTGATGTACAGGGACACACGGACAGGCCTGATGTACAGGGACACACGGACAGGCCCGATGTACAGGGACACACGGACAGGCCCGATGTACAGGGACACACGGACAGGCCCGATGTACAGGGACACACGGACAGGCCCGATGTACAGGGACACACGGATAGGCCTGATGTACAGGGACACACGGACAGGCCTGATGTACAGGGACACACAGTTAAACAGATGCACAGACAGACACCTGCTTTTATTCAATGGCAGTCACACATGTACAGGTAAACAGCAATACCTTGACAACAGGCAGGACAAATATACCAAATAAACCCCACATTCACAAATATACCAAAAATACCACATATTCACACATATTCAGGCCCAACATGTGGACAGGCACACTCCTGTATACAGACACACTGAGGTACACGGACACACACAGGTTCTGACGGGTTTATCAGTCTTCAGAATCAAATATTTGAGCCAAAGGGTGGGTATGCTTATGTCAGCTGGTGGCCATTTCGAAGTACATACCATGATGCCCTGTCATTAGCCAATACAGTCAGCTACAATGTTTACTATAATTAACTCAGGAGCCTTAATTACAATGTCTATCATGAAGTCAGGTAGCGAAGATTGTGTGTCAAGTTGACAATTATAGTTTCGTTATACGTTTGGCGGGGCGGTCGGGGAAGCCTAGTGGTTAAAGCGTTCGCTCGTCAAGCTGAAGACCCGGGTTCAATGTGTGAAGCCTATTTATGGTGTCCCCCGCCGTGATATTGCTGGAATATTGCTAAAAGCGGCCTAAAATCAAACTCACTCACTATACGTTTGGCTGGTGTATATCCGAATCCCATGTCCGTCTATGTGTGCAGAAGCCCCATAGTAATGCAGTTTATCTGACTGTTTATGTAAGTATAACTCTCAGTTCTATTATGTAAGTATAACTCTCAGTTCTACTCTTAAGTTAAGGAATATGTCTGTTATGAACATACCAAGTTTTGTGGTGCTTCCTCGATTGTCTTATATACTGATAATGGTTCTGATGTGTGTTAATGTGGTAACTGAACAGACTAGACCATTCATGGATGTATGGGGGGACACTGGCACCGCAATTTGCTGTGCAGAATTGCATCCCTTGAGCATGCCAGAAACCTTATCATGATCATTAGTTCGAGTCCTGGTTCACCCGATTCGTGCTTGTGGATTTTACCAAAGTCGTAAACATCTGAGACATGCATCACTTCGGGCTTTCCTCCCACAGTAAGCTGACACGCTGTGATAAAACTTGGATACTGTTCAAAGCAGTGTTATACCGAACTCACACACTCATTCCTTTTTCCTATTGGGATAATTTTATGTTTTCTGTATTTTGCTAACGCTGTTCCAAGGAAGGATATAACATATTTTGGCATAAGTATCTCCTATCTCCAGTGAGAGACAGCCGTTTTATTATGTATAGGTACTACTCAACATTTTATAGGGATATTCTCTGTGTCCTGGTAGGGATAAATCTGACTGGGGATCTAGTTGTATGAACAGGATGCAATTTGGCCTTGACCTGACAGCAGTCTGTAAAGACAGGGGCCAGACAATCCATTGATTGACATCATGAGCTTCAATCTACACATCAACAAAGTCAGCGCGTCTGACCACCCGATCCTGTTATTCGCCTCTTACAACAAGCATGGTTTGCTGAAGACCTATTCTAACTCAAATGTTCACAGTGTTAGAGGATGTAGACAATAATATGATAATTGATTCATACTAGCCTTAACTTTTGCTGAAAATTTATCTTTTTCACAATTCATTTTTTTTTATAGTCTTAAAATTATCTGTATTTTGGACATCGTCTTAGTAACTTATTCCTGCAGTTTATATGAACTGTATTTCGGACATCGTGTCCAACAGTGCAATTCACAAGTTTGTTTGTTTGTTAGTTTATTTGATGTTTAACGCGGCAATCAGCTATATTCCAGCTATATGACGGCATCTGTAAGTAAGTCTAGATCACACAATCCAGTGATTGATATCATGAGCATCGATCCACGCAATTGGGATACAATGACATGCATCAACCAAGTCAGCAAGACTGACCAACCGATTCCGTTAGTTGCCTCTTACGACAAGCATAGTCGCCTATTACGGCAAGCATGGGTTGCTGAAGACCTATTCTACCTCAGATCTTCACGGGGCGCAATTCACAAGTAACTTGTTCCTGCAGTGTATAATCTGTTGAGATGACACATACTGCTGTCCATATCAAGCTGGTCTTATCGAAGGCTAATCTTCGAAGTATGAACCTTACCCTCTTCATTGATGTAATGCCCAATCAGTCTTTGACAGAGGGGTCCGTTTCAGAAATAAACAGCTGCTGTGTTTCATATCACAAGGTGATAATGGTTTTCATCAGAGGCATGTGAAAATGAGGACATTTTATCAGATTACAGAACAGGATTTAAAAGTATCAGTGAGCTTCCTTCACTTTAAGCAGCTTAAACAACAATGAATCTTGTCCGCCATTGTTCAACTGATGTAAAGGCTGTATTGATGTGCAGTAGAAATCCATTAGTCTTGCATTTTGTTGTTGAGAGGAACCCAGGCATGAAGCATGTTCATGTTTCACTTTGAGCATTTGTATTGATATCGTGATATTAAAATGATCGGTTCAATGAGTAAACATGTTAAATGCAGGTTGAGAACTTCATTTATTATTTAGCCATCATCAACATGTTTTTAACATGACTTAGTAGTGGTATACATTTGTCAGCATTCTTGTACATTTAACCGTGATGTTGACCACAGCTCTTACTTTGATGGCTGCATGCAAGGAGACACTAACTGATTACGTGTCCCTTTATACACATTTCAGATTCAACACATGAAAATTTCCAATTTCTTAATTTGGCTCAATAGTATAATGCATTTCTCATGGGTTTTATCATTGATCAGATATTTATGTGTGAGTTTATGAAAATGAAAGGCCTTTATAGTGCAATATATCATTTTCTGTTTGATGTTTAAAACATGAGACTCCTTGTCATAGTTTTAAAAGCCGGGGTAGCCTAGTGCTTAAAACATGCATGTATCTTGTTCTTTGATTCTTCACTGACTACGATGTGGACCTTCTTGTGACCTTAGCATGCTTAGGGACAGAATAATTTAATTGTTAGATTTCCATGTTGTTGTTTTTTGAAAATGCCCTAGGAGGTTTAATTTTTTTAATGTTTTCTATTTTTACACAAACTGTTCAAGTGATCTCGGATCAGAACAGTCAATGGATGTGATTCACATGAAGCCTGAATGTTTTGTTGGACTTTGTATATGTTGTGTGTCATCGAGTGACTGGAAGGGAAACATATCTGAATATTGCTCTATGTCGAATAAGTGTGATACATTTGGATCGAACTGCCTGTTCACTGTAAGGGATAAAGTTACTGTCATGTTTCATTTCAGTCAAGGTACAACCCACAACACTCTCTCTGTCCTTCCCTCCCTTCTATTTGGCCTTCAGTTACCTATGCTTGCCGTAAGGTGACTTACGGGATCAGGTAGTAAGGCTCATTAATTTCATTGACTGCCCAATTCTCCCCCTCCTCCCTCATTTTCTCTTCTCCATTACTTCTCCATCCTCCTGTCTTCCTCCTCCTCCTCCCTTCCTCCCTTCCTCCATCTTTCGGGGCGGTCAAGGTAGCCCTGTGGTTAAAGCCTTCGCTCGTCATGCCGAAGACCCGGGTTCGATTCCTTACATGGGTACAATGTGTGAAGCCCATTTCTGGTGTCCCCCTCTGTGATATTGCTGGAATATTGCTAACAGCGGCGTAAAATCATACTCACTCACTCACTCCTCCCTCTTTCTTTCCTTCACCCTTTCCATCTCCCCTCTTCCACCTCCCCTCCCCTCCTTTCCTTATTCTTTTTCTTCATCCCTTCCTACCCTCCTTCGTCCCTTTCTTCCCTATCCCTTTCCTTCACCCTTTCCATCTCTTCCTCCTCTCCTCCCCCCCCCCCCCCACTCCTCCTCACACCCAACAACTATCTATATCACATCCTGTCCCTGAAACATGGTAACAACATAAATATATTCTAATGTAATCCCCACCCCCACAACCTGAAAGGATATCTGTAAAGATAATGTTAATATCAGCTCTACTGTAATCGTGGTGATGCAGGTTACTTATCACATTCAGCCACATGTTATAAACTGCATGATCACCGGAGATTGGGAAAATTGGGAGGTAGAATGAAGTAACTAGTTCCTTATACTGCCAGTAGGTGTCGCTAGTGTAGAACAGATTGTTAGTCAGGCAGGCAGGTGTGGAGTCATGTCCTGCCAAGTCATCGGGGACAGAAGATGGTACAGGTTGGTAGTGCCTGCCGTAAGCTTTTTTTATGTTTAATTATTGTGATGAAGTCGAGTTAGTTCTCTGGTTATATTGACATCAATAAAGCTAGTGTATGTGTTATTTACACATTAAAGATACTGTTACACATGATCAATGTATCCTGTTTAGTTTATGGGCTGACTTATTGATGATGTTGAGCGAACATGGGATTATCTACTGCATCGTAAGTAGGATCTGTGTTATGTTGTCTATGAAGCATTTGGATGATTATAGATGGCGACAGACAGGGTGTCTAAATATGGAACAGGATGCTGTATTGATTCTCCTCCGACATTGATTGAGTACAACTCCCATGTTGAAATGCCACCATACACTTTATGTAGGTGTTGTATTAATCATTCATCCTATGTCTGTCAAGAGCAGGCAACTGCTTCATCGTCCCTGCTTCTTGGAGTGGGTGGTATGCAGGGAATGCCATTGTCTTATACCATATGCTGATATGTCTTGTACCACATGTTCATATGTCTTATACCATATGCTGATATGTCTTATGCCACATGCTCATGATATGTCTTATACCACATGTTCATGATATGTCTTATGCCACATGTTCATATGTGTCTTATATTCCACACGCTGATGACATGTCTTTTCTACATGTTCATGATGTGCCTCATGCCACATGTTCAGGGTATGCCTTATACCACATGTTCATGATATGCCTTATATTCCACACGCTGATGACATGTCTTTTCTACATGCTCATGATATGTCTTTTACCAGAGATCTTGTACCCTCATGATATCTTTACTATTACATGGCTTTTGTCACCTACATGCCATATTTTAACAATTTGACATTTGAGTTGTCAAGTAGTCATACAGACTGAATCAACAAGGGAGACTGATCGTACTTGTCAGTGATGAAAGTCCTCATTTTCACGTAAGATATTCTTTTCAGCAATTATGACATCTTGGATATTTTTCGGTGAATATCTCTGTATGTATCTACTGTATCAAGGCCAGGGGCATTCACTCACTGCCCCAGTATATAACAAGCTCATGTGTGACAAGAGTAAAATCTATTTTCAACAGAAAGAGAAGTAGTTACGGCTGTTTAAAGACGGCAAAGATGGAATCTGTTGAGTGAGGATGTCTGATCTGGTATTTACATCAGTTCAGACCTGTTACAGCAGCCAGAAAAGCATGATGGTTAAGTTTACATCTCTCTCTTTCCTCTTCTTTCTCTCCATCTCGCCCCCCCCCCCCCCCCCCCCCACACACACACACACACACACCAACCTCCCTCCCCCACACACCACACACACACACACACACACACACACCAACCTCCCTCCCCCACACACCACACACACACACACACACACACACACACACACACACACACACACACACAAGAACACACACACAAGAACACACACACAAGAACACACACAAGAACACATTTAGCTGGTCTGAAATTGATTATGATAAACCTGTTGTCATTTAAACAAAAGCAGTATTATCAATAAAGAAAGGCTATTGATTCCCCGGAGAAAAACCTAATTGGAATCTGTGGAATGTAAGAGAATTTAGGCTCTGTTACTAGGACCTGTGCTATCGATTTTTTATCAAGGCAAGACAGGAATATCATTAAATGAAAACATTGGCTGGATCGAACTTGATGCTTACTATGAAAACAAGACTTCAGCTTTTCAGGTTTGAAAACAAATTGAGTTAATACTGGGGTGTTGTTGTTTAATATCCATTTTATATGAACATGTGTTACGATGCAATGTTCAAATTGAAGGGGAGTCCTGGAGGTTTATCCTGTAGTATCCGAATCTAGAGAGCCCTTACATTTTCTACCATTAACAATAGGGTTTTTGGCAAATATTTCTTGACTTTTGTATTTAGTTTCAACACTGCGGTGAGAAAGGAATGGATGTGTGAGTGTTGTAATAGTATTCATGTCTGTTTATTTATTTGTTGTTTAACGCGGCACTCAGCAGTATTCCAGCTATATGATGGCGGTCTGTAAATAATCTAGTCTGGACCAGACAATCCAGTGATGGATGTCATGAGCATCGATCCACGCAATTGGAATCGATGACATGCTTCAACCAAGTCAGAGAGCCTGACCACCTGATCCCATTAGTCGCCTCTTAAGACAAGCATAGGTTGCTGAAAACCTATTCTACCCCGGATCTTCACGGGTCTCATGTCTGTACATCCATTTCAGTATGGAATAGAGTAATGGATAGGCATCAGCTGCTCCTGAACATGTCATGGGAAGTCTCATGCCCTGAATTTACTGATCATGATGGTGTGGTATCGTGACTGAACTGTATCATTTCATAGTTTTCTCGTAGATTGGTTTTGCATCTCATTCACTACAGTATATAAGGTTATGAATTTTACTATACAACTCAAGGGCAGAAGGGTAGCCTAGTGGTCAAAGCGTTCGCTCTTCACGCCAAAGACCCGGGTTTGATTCTCCATGTGGGTACAGTGTGTAAAGCCTATTTCTGGTGTCCCCGGCAGTGATATTGCTGAATATATAAAAACCATACTCACTCACTCACTTAACCAATTCTCACTCACTCACTCACTCACTCACTCACTCACTCACTCACTCCGCTTATGATGAGGATATTTTTAACCTTTCCATGACACACAAAACTGATTCTCATAATATTTCAAGTGTATTTTAAACAGAATGACATATCTGAGTATCCCTATCAAAATTGAGTGGTATAATTTTGCACAAATTCAGCCTTGCACCAAACATGTGTGTCATGTTGCAAGTCATCACATGATGCTGAATCTTCAGTGTGCATGGCGCTGACTGTCTGGGGGTGGGGAGCCCTGGAGCTGCTTGGGTCCCATGACCTCTACACCTGAAGGGCAGCGTCACAGGTGTGTTTAGATATACAGGCATGTCACAGGTGTTTGTCATACTGATGTTGAACACATGGGATTCCTAACCCATCATTGTCATCTCGTATCCTGGTCAGGTGTATCCACAGTCACTCTTCGTGACTTAGTTTTATTACCCAGTGTTTTTGTGTGTAATATAATCATGCTTTTGCCTTCAGCTGTTTCTGGTTAAACCAGTGCTGGAGTGCTCATATAATAGTTTGCTTTTACACTTAGTCTTATATGACCCATGCTTGTCGTAAGATGCGACTAATGGGATCAGGTGGTCAGGCTCGTTAGTTGATGCATGTCATCGTGTCCCAAGTGCAGGGATTGATGCGCATGATGTCAATCTATGGATTGTGTCGTCCAGACTCAGTTATTTACAGACCGCTGGAATATTGCTGAGTGCAGCGTTAAACAACAAACATACAAAAGTTGCATCAAGAATGAACCATGTAAAACACCGGATTTTTTTAGAAAACAACTAGTCCCGACTGTATTTGTACTTAGACCAACTGTTCTTTATGTGACCTCCAATTATTCCATGCATACCAATACGTAGCATCCCTATCTTTATCGGTGGAAACAGATAATTTCACATGATCTGAATATCAATACAACAGCTGCTGGTGCCCTCAGTGACGCCCACTTTAATTCTGGCACATCAGTGACATTATCGCCTGTCCTCGCACCATGCTGCCGCCTGTACCATGTGGATGATGACTGCTCTTCCATTGGACTGAGGTCTAGCGTGTCATTTCCCGCCTCCACACTGCAGTACATTCCTCTGTGGTCTAGTGGATAGAGCATCCTCCCAGAGCGTGGAAGGTCGATTGTTTGATCCCCTGGCTGCGTCATATCAAAAGACGTTAAGTTTGGTGTCAGTATAATGATTCTGGTATCCATGTTAAACTGGAACATGGTGTCTCAGTTGGCTAACACAACAAAACTGGCAAAATTCTGGACTAGGTCCATATATATGGAGCTGTAGTCCATCAGTCAGCTGAGGTCCCTACATATGGAGCTATAGTCCATCGGTCAGCTCAGGTCCCTATATATGGAGCTGTAGTCCATCAGTCAGCTCAGGTCACTGTATATGGAGCTATAGTCCATCAGTCAGCTCAGGTCCCTATATATGGAGCTGTAAGTCCATCGGTCAGCTCAGGTCCCTATATATGGAGCTGTAGTCCATCGGTCAGCTCAGGTCCATATAAATGGAGCTGTAGTCCATCGGTCAGCTCAGGTCACTGTATATGGAGCTTTTTTTTATAGAAAAACTTCAGAACCTCACGTGAGACTTGTCACTGTACATCAGCATTAGCACTCTGCTGTTACCGAAACAGATGGGTAATAAATCTGATGCTACCAATCTGTCGTCAAGGACTCTGACAAAAGCCTTCCACAGGTTGACAGTTTCTGTCATCATTCCTGGCTGCTTTAGTTCATTCAAACACTGAATGAGTTACGTGGTAGTAGGTAATTCAGGTTGTTGAAACTGCCGACTTCAGCATTTTCTTGACTGGGATGTTCGTGTACGTTTCAGTGAAGCACAGAAGTGTATAAAACATCTATGTTGTGACTTGACAATGATGTATTCTGTTTTGGGCTACATTCGCTCACTCAAAATGTGCCTTGTGAGTAATCTGTTCCCTAGTCAGTGTAAGTATTGAAACTGTTGGCACAAACTTGCATCCTTTGAGATGAGCATGTTTCCAATCTAATTGTTCTTTCCAGTATTTCCTTATGTCTTGTCTCTGTACGGATTCCAGGGTGTAATAGTGGTCTCCAGTAGCTGTAGTAAGAGCGGAGTATTGTATGTTTAACATGTGTGACCTTGCTGATTGTGATCATACCTTGTGGTTTGCCTGACCAGACTGACCGCCTCTGTGGTCTAATGGTACAGCGTCCGCCCGGAGTGCAGAAGGTCCGGGGTTCGATCCCCAGCCGCGTCATACCAAAAGACGTTAAAAGATGATACTGGTTGTTACCCTGTCTGGCTCTCGGCATTAAGAGGCTAAAACAAGGACTGGTTGGCTCGGAGTCAGTATACTGTGTCTGAGTGGGGTATTCATGTTAAACTGTGGCATGGTATCTCAGTGTGCTAGCACTATAAATCGGCATTAGTCCGGACTAGTACAAGCAGCCACATACACGTGCATGCACGTCGCTATATAAGTGCAATAATCTTGGACGCAACGTTACCGTTAACCCCATTTCACCTCACCTGACCAGACTACATATAAGCCATCACGAGGCTGTCATATTGCACTCTTGAAGATCCGGGGTAGAATAGGTCTCCAGCAACCGTAAAAGGTGACTGCTTGTCGTAAGAGGCGACTAACGGGATCGGGTGGTCATGCTCGCTGACTTGGTAGATGCATGTCATCGTATCCCAATTGTTTCGATCTATGCTCATGATGTCAGTCACTGGATTGTCTGGTCCTGACTTGATTATTTACAGCTGGAATATAGCTGGAATATTGCTGAGTGTCATATTACAACATTCACATACTGTACCTTATGTTTTGGGGAATCCTAAAAGGTCACAAAATATATATTACTCAAAATAAGTTCAGGTCCACTCGGTTCTTTGCTATGACTATAGTTAATAGTAATATAAAAAAATGAGGTTGTCCGTAACTACTTTCGCATTGTATTCAGACTTAGCACATTCATGTCTCAAATATTTTCTTTTGATATTATCCTGAAGACTTATGAGTAATTCCAAGTGGATTTCAACATGACTACAGCATGTACAGTGGAGGAAATTGTGCCCATTACTGTCTGATATGGTACTGCATGTCATAAACTCAAATCTGGTGAATATGGCTCAACAGCATTTATCTGAAAACAGGGGTGACATTTGTCAAAACTGACACTAAAATCTTGTGTCATTTGTGGAAATTGAAGCTAAGGTCATTTTTGATCTCCTAATTCCCTCAGCTTCCTTTGTGGCTTGTGTGCATACCATCACATGAAAGGGCCCGTTGCTGCAACTGTTGACTGAATGACTGATGAGGAAGTCATGTGCAAAGCATGCAGGGAGTCCATGATATGGATATCACTGCTTTGTTCATTTCCTGTCATCTTCGTCATTACGCTGGTCATTTAGAAGATACAGATACGTGAAGATCTGGGGTAGAATAGGCCTTCAGCAACCCATGCATGCTGCAAAAGGCGACTATGCTTGTCGTAAGAGGCTACTAACAGGATCGGGTGGTCAGGCTTGCTGACTTGGTTGATGCATGTTATCGTATCCCAACTGCGTGGATCGATGCGCAGGATGTCAATCTTCGGATTGTCTGGTCCAGACTTGATTATTTACAGCTGGAATATTGCTGAATGTGGCATTAAACAACAAACAAATAAAACCAAACAAAATAGAAGATACATGTCATGTCAAATACCTGTTGATTGTCATCCACTTGAATACTCCGATATAGAGCAAACAAGATTGTGCTAATTTGACACAGCTGATGATAGCCATCTGGGATTATCTATAATATTATATCTCGATTCCATTATGATAAATACTGTGGATCATTCATCACCACACCTTTAAATGTTAGCCAGGTTCGAATTACAATCTAAATTGACTAAATTACACTTTCCTTGAGTGAAACAAGTATGGATATTGTCATCGTATTGTAAACTTTAAAATTTCAAGCTAAAAGTTTATTCATAACAGTCTTCTGATTAGATTAAGTATATGTGAGGGCTTACTTGAATGAGGCCACGATTATGATGTGGGTCTGTGCTGATCTATGCTTTTGATTGGCTGTGCAAGGTGGGGGTGGTCATGTGACTTCCAAAATAAAGTCATCGTGCAAATAGGTCCATGGTATTTATCATAATAGTATGGAGATATTATATCAAAGGATGATGTCATGCATAAGTTTGCAAGGAATGTCTTAGAAACCCATGCTGCATCGTATCCCAAGTCACTCGACCCCCAACCTACTCCCACTCTCCTGTCCTACCCCCACACGTCCCATGTTCCAGGTCAGGAGAGGTCTCTTTTTGTAAGAGCCAAGTCATATGAGGATTGGGTGGTCACTCTCTGTGACTTGGCTGATGGCATCAACATCCGGTATCCCAGCATTAGAAATTGGCACTAGTCCTAAAGTCCTTGCCAAACTGCCCAATAGTTAAGTATCATAAGGACGAGTAGAAATTTGCCATTTTTAAGGGGTTTTCTATATGTTCTCATTGTAAGGACTAGGGGCCTGAAACTGTTAATTTCCAGCGCTGGTATCCCCAGTTCAGACCTTCATATTTACGAATAACAGAAGTTGATGGGAATAGTTGGAACCACAAAGAACAGAAAGCCAGACTTTGGCCTTCATCTCCACCCTACTCTCCTCTCTTCTGTCCAGAAGTCAGGGTTGGAGTACGGAATACTAAAGAGGCATGAAGCATGTTATCCCTGTAAGCGTCAGCTAAAAAAACATATCTTATGCCAGCAGATGTATCCTGGGCATGTGCTGTGGAGGAACATTAGACTTAGGCAGTGGCAAATTGCCACTGTGGTGTTTTGCTGACAATGCAAGATTAGATTTACTTTCGGAAAGATTTACAAGGATAGAAAATACGCAGAAGTGGCTCAGTTGCCATCCCCTGGGGCTATATGGATTCCTCGTAGCATGTGCACATCATTAGAGGGGTGATAGGGTAGCCTAGTGGTTAAAGCGTTCGCTTGTCACGCTGAAGGCCCGGGTTCGATTCCCATGTGGATACAATGTGTGAAGCCCATTTCTGGTGTCCCCCGCCGTGACATTGCTGGAATATTGGTTCATATACAATGTACACTACTTTGCGACATGATGATTTAACAAAAAAAGCAAATACCGTATTAGACGTAATAAGCGCCCTGTTCTAATAAGCGCCCATGGCAATATTTGCTAATGTATTGGCTAGTGAACAATCCCAATTAGCACCCCTTCCAATTGAACAATGTACACAAGACTTATTTATTCGCGTATAATACACACTTGTGTGTTATATGCACCCTAAATTATGGGCAATTAAATTCTGGAAAAATATATCTGTCGTATATAAACATTTCAGACTGTCAGCATAAACCACGAAATTTCAGATCTTTCAACTCTGATAAGAGCCCCCCTGTTTCTCATTTCTCAGAGTGAATATTATTACGCCGAATATGGTATTACGATTATCTCCATTATATGTCTCTGCAATGTTAAGCTTGCATTTCTGAAGTTTCTGACTTTATCTGCAAAATTACTCATGCCATTTATGTCCCCATGCAAAGAAGGCCTTGTCCCAATTCACTCTGACATTTAGATAATGGTGTTTTTGTATTGAAGTACTTTGGAAAGAAAAAAGAAATTAATTATTGAAAGACTTTCACACGCTTGTTTGAGAATCATTCTCCAGACTGACCTTTTGTGTGTCCAGTAGCATTTGACATTAGGGTATAAGAGGATACTGCATCGGTGGAAGCTTGTATTAGGTTGTGTCAGTCAGTTATTGTTGAGAGGACATTAGCTTTTGCTGTTCTGGATGAGGTGATAACATCAACAGCAGCAGAAAAATCATTAAATCTAATCACAGAAGTGAGCAGAGCCTTGCTTCAACACTGCGCCATGATAATCACGATTAACTGCGCATCTGGGTCATTGGGGTAATTCAGCTGTTCTTCATTGACCTCATGTGGAGTCATTATTTCAAACATTTTGAGAAAAAAAAAATCAAATGAAGTAATTCTTTGTGATCATAAATGGGGTTTAGCCCTGGGTTAAAGCTTTCATTTAACATTCTGAAAACATTTTGATTAGCCAGTGGTAATATGTGAAGTCAGAATTTTCTTTTCCATGATACTGCTGGAATATTGCCTAAACTTATATAAGAATCTTCTCGTGAACTTTCTGATCTTGGTTTGTAATTCTTTGTCTTCTTTCTTCAGATGATGCTGATGAACGTGTGAGCAGCTCAAAGACCAGGAATAGTTGCCATGACATAAACGGAAACCCAATTGCACCTAGTGCCTACAGGCAAATGAGAGAGCCACCCAACAAGTCAGTCGAGGGAAGTCTTGTCAGCTCAAGAAAGCCTACTAATTATGGAACATATCCCCAAAACCCCCCTGAATTTCCACGTGAAACTTCGAATTTCGACTCTTTCCCATTTCAAGGGCAATCAGTTAAAGACTTGGAAGATGGGTCCTCTAGCACTGATCGCAAGAAATCTCGGAAAAAGACACACAAGGAGCCTGTGAAGCTTGCTGAAGATATTCCCAATTATGTCGGGAACATAGCTAGTGTAGACGATCTTGTCAAATTTATAGAAACACATAAATTTGGTGAAAAACAACTGAAAAAGAAAGTCAGTCAGAAGTCTAGTCCTGGCAGCGAGATTGCTGTAAAAGCAGACAAAGCAGCTAAAAAGAATAAAGAGAAGAAGATAAGGGTAGGTCAGGCAGACGAGACTAACGACTCTCACAACGAGAGTGTGGAACTTGACAACTCTCCCACCGCGGTGACCAGCGAGGCCCCAGCATCCCCCCTACCTCCAGCAGACGCAGACGCAGCTGCTGCAGACGCACGTCCAATAGTAGCAGCTGACGACGAAGAGGAGGAGGAGGACATGGGCAACTATGGTGATAAAGCTGCAGCCACCAGTGTAGTAGAATCACAAGCTCCACTGGAGGATTCCCAGCCATGCAGCAAACCAGACACCAAGTTCGTGTTGAACAAAGACATTGAACCACTTGCTGACAAAATAAGTTCTTCCAAAAGTCCTCCTTTGCATAAGAGGGAGGTTGACCCGAAAGACAAGAACAAAACCAAGAACCGAGAGAAGGAGAAATCTGTGGAGGCTGTTCTCCCAGCTTCTGTGGAGAATAAGAAACAAAAGGGTAAGAACGGAAAGCCAGAGGGTCAGCTTCGGAATAATAAGAAATTGGAAAATAAGAACGATATCATTAACAATTCCAAAACTGTAGACAAAATGAAAATTGAAAATGGTCCAACAAGGATGGTGTCTAATTTAGACAGTGATGATCTTGCCATCACTGAAAATCATCAAGACTATATTTTCACTGACATTGATAACCTTCCTCCAGTGGAACAAGAGTTCACTTTGGTGAGTAAGAAAAAGAAACGTCCAGGTGCTAAAGACGTTGTGTCCGAGATTCCTCGCCAAAAGAATGGACCAAGGGAGAATCGGGGTCTTCCACAGCCCCGGTCTGTGACACCACCCCCTATTTCCTCACTGTTAAAGAAGGAACAAACTCGGGATCTCAGCCCGTCAGCCTTCCCAGCTCTTGGAAAGAAGGCAAATGCCGCCAAATCACGGCCTACTTTCAGAGAGGGAAGGAGGAACTCGTTCGGTGATGTTCCAATTGATACTCTAACTGAACTGAGGTCCCAGGATGACAGTGACATTGAGTCGGTGAAATCACTCCCTGCTGCCAAAGGAGGCAGTTTGAGTGAGTTTGTGTCCCGTTTCCCAGTGTCTTATGCAAAGATGGCTGCTGCGCCTAAACCACCCAATTCACCCACCAGCCCAAAAGCTGAGGAAGAGGAGCCATTTGACACCCAATCTGACAATGCCAACTCCAGGAAACCTACCGTCTGGAAAGGCAGTCCAACTGAACGCAGACATTCAATCGGATCAAGTCCTGAAGATACCAAACAGGAAAACAGTCCAAAGTTAACACAGAGATCACGACAGAAAAGTGGTAGTCAAGAATTCCTTCTGTCAGACCCTGTGATGGTCGATAAGGATGTGTCTGTGCCTGCTAGTGTAGACGTGGAATTCAGTTCTGTGAGTGTGAGTGATTCGAAGGTCGTCTCGAGTAGTAGTTGTTCTAGCGATATCACGGTTTCAGAGGACACTCTGACAAGTGTGAGTCCGTCGGGGGGACAACCCTCCAGCTCCTCCAGTGACAGTCATCCTATTCCACTCATTACTGTAACAAATGATTCCAAAATGTCTGGTAATCAAATCGTAAAAACTGAAAACCCAAATGGTCCTAAGAACGGGCCCCCAAACGGGCCTAAGAATGGGCCGAAAAATGGACCTCAGAGAACTATTAAGACGGAAGTGTTGAACTACACCGAAAGTTCACGATCTCAACATGCTGTGAATCTGGGTAGTATTTCCAAAGAAAACCCTGGTAAGCAAGTGTCTGTGAGTGCTCGTGTTGGTGGTAACAATAGCAAGAAAAATAATAAATCTGTAATCTTCCTGGACAAACGATTTGGTGAAGCCCCAGAAAACCTGGGCATTACGTTCGGGTTTGATTCCAACTTCGAGCAGGAAGTGAAAAGCAGCTGTGACAATGACCATGTGACAACTAGTGTGAACAATATTCAGCAGCAAGGAGCTACTTCTTGTGAAAGGAAAGTGAGTGTAAATCATAATCAAAGTGAACCTCAGTCTATACCAGTGACGTTACCAAAAGACAATTCTAAGAAATCAGAGCCGACTGTTCCTAAACCATCAGAAACACCATCACAACCAACACCAAACAATGGTGGTGGGGCGGAGGTTCTTCCAGGCAGTGTCATCAGCTCCTCCCCATCCTCCACCACAGCCAAGATGTCCAAGACACGCGTGGGAGGACTCAACGGAGTTGTGCTGCCGAAAACTCAGGGTTATAGAAACAGCCATGGTTCCGATGCATTAAGGACCGAACATGTAGCAGCATCTAGTGAGACTAAGTTATCAGCTGCTGCTGCTGCTACTGCTTCTTCCAGCAAAGATAATAATAAAACTGTGCTTTTTTTCTATGGTGAAGGTATTGTAGCGAAACTTGAGAACTCCGATGTGTCAGTTGATTCCCGGGATGCTGAGCCTCCGCCCACACCAACTAGTCAACACAAAGGACAGCTTGCATTCTCCCCCGACGCCAACCACAGAGGGAAGTTCAATGTGTCTGAGGCTGTGGCCTACTTGAAGAAAGGTAAGTCAGGGCTCTCAACAACAACTTGGTGATGCCTTCTTCGACTTTTGCCACTTGTCCGAAGCCTGAGTCTTTCAGGATTCTGTTGAGTAAAAAGGCTAACAATTAGGGATCTCATCCTATTATGCATATCAATATGTTTTGATATCGAAACTATCATTTCAGATATTTATATCGATTCTGTGTCGACACAAATTTGTGAAAATCAATACCAAGTTAATAATTCTCTGTGCCACAGAAATGTTAACATTTGTTAAGATAACAATGGTTCAGTCTCATTAAAATTAGATCTTAGTTCTCGCTACCGCTAAACAAAGATCTGAGGACATCCCATTTGGGGTCACGTCAGACCGACCTTTCATCCGACCAATCTGAACGTCGCTTACAAGATTATGAAAGTGACAGTCGGAATGTGATTTCTAATCACACAACCTCAAAAACTTAAAAACAGGGTATTCCGAATGACAGTTACGGGCTTAATGACTGAATCCATACAATCTAGACAATCTATTAGCCATTCCAGAATGTTCTTTTGTTCAGGTTTTAAATTTTTAATTAAGAATTTGTCAATATATGTTTCGAAGCGTAGTCGCCAATTTGAAATTAGTGCCATAAAGCTCGAGAAAGCTGCCTTCTGATTGGCTAATGTCAACTTCTTGTCAGTCATTCCATTGGTCAGTCAAAATTCGCACAAAGTCGGTCTGACATGACCTGTAATGGGGTGTTCTCAGATCTTTGTTTAGCGGCAGCGAGAACTAAGATCTGATTTTAATGAGATTGACCATGGTTAAGATTGAAAATGAAGAAACAGAAAATTCAAGTTTTGACCTTGAAAAAATATTTAGCATTAAATTGTTTCATTAAATAGGTAATCTTTATCTGTATACATGCAGAAAAAAAATAATTCTTTGTGATGGCAGGGACACAGACATTTTATCAGTTACAATTTAATTTTTTATTTTTTGAGGGGGAATGCAACATTTGCGTTAATTGACAACCCTGTCAAACTAAATTGTGTAAACAATGAGGCATCAGAATGTGTACTCAGATCTAAAAAGAATGTGCTACTCACGTCAAGATGCATATCAAATCATTTATTTTGACAATAGGTACTAGAAACCACTAAAGCAGTTGAAGCAGGAATGGTTGGAAATAAATAGTCAATTTGTTTTAAAAAAAGCCCTGCAACCAAAATACTGTTTTGATAAAAGGTGAGCCACAAAGTCAAACACAGCCAAACAAATGATAGGATAATAAACATCAATGACTTAATAGATATATATGTGCATCGGGGGTATATAGTAAGGGGCGGTCGGGTAGCCTAGTGGTTAAAGCGTTCGCTCGTCACGCCATGGGTACAATGTGTGAAGCCCATTTCTGGTGTCCCCCGCCGTGATATTGATGGAATATTGCTAAAAGCGGCGTAAAACCATACTCACTCACTCACTGTTCAAGCAGGCTGGAGAGTAGACTGGGACGGGTAACTCGGGTACTCGAATGGGTCCTGAGTAGGACCCGGGTACCCACATAACTACCCAGACCCGCTGTAGTCACGTGATATACTGTAATGACATGAACAATGAAACTCTATGGTTACACTACAAGTGTAGCTAATGTTCACATTTCTTTCTCACTATGCAATCATTCGTTCTGACTTTTATATGTTCGAGTAAGGATCTCAATAGTTTTTGTCAGCTCTTCGGTAAAACAATTTCCATTCGGACATTTTGTACCCAACTCTGAGACCCATAGCAGGTACCCGGGTAGAACCGGGTAATAGGGTGTCAGGTACCCGGGCAGTAAAGTTTGACTCGTCCCAGCCCTACTGGAGTGAGTAAGAGATTACAATCTATCAGAATGTCAATGTAACTGTGAAAAAAAAAAAGTAGAAAAAAGGTTCAAGTACTCAATTATTCCCGATGCAGATTTAATAAAAGAAAAAAATGAAATGACTGAAAAGTGACGCTGATTTGTAAACAAATGATTTAATTACTAAAATATATTACCACTTATAAAACCAGCTTGAAAAATAACCAATTATAGCTGGAAGCTTATTCCTTTACTACTGTTGTAAACCTGATTGGTGTTGGTATATTGAGTACATACAGGCGGTGGAGCTAAGGTGGGTAATTTATCAAGTTACAGATTAACTGAGCAAGATCAGACACATATCAGGGTGATTCAACGGCTGTCACATGACATCAGGTCATGTGACCTGATATCTCTCTCAGTTATACCACTTGTACTGTTTGAGTGCAATTTGTCACTTGTTAGGGTGCATGTCAACTGATAGACTTGCACAAGTCTGTAAGGCAGTAATTATTTTTTTAAATCATAATTTTGAGGTTATATGAATAATAAGGACACATTTTCCGTATTAAAGACTGGCGTCCTGTTGCGTCTTATCTTATCTCTCTTATCTAGACATGTAAAGGGATAAAATTACTATATACATCCATGACTTATCCATCTGAGGGTGCTTTGTACTGTTTTTGGATGGTACTTTTCCATGGGGGGTTGTGGGCATGGAAACAAATGGGGCAACATAGCCTAGCCTTGCTCCAAGGCTGTACTGGAAGAAACGTCCATGGATGTGTAGTAATTCTATCCTCCTAATAGCCAAGTCTAGATATGTGGACAGTGAGGACTCCAGTCTCTCATAGGGACAACTTGTTATTATTTACAGAATCTAGAACTTATGATTTAAACTAATAATTATTGCTTTAGAGACTTGTGCAAGTCTTAACATATCCATACAGAGCAGATACAAAAGATTTTAGAAGGTATTGCGGGGGGAAATGGGAGAACATTTTCATGAAGACATTAGAAAACAAGAAATGAACAGAGCTCATTAATATTGGTCGAGACAAGCTGCTTCCAAGATATTTTCAGGAGTTGCAGAAAACTATCAGGGTTGTTAGCGCGTGTTATTTTGTCAGTTGACTTGACATACCTCCACCAATCAAAATCAGAAGGATAATACAGTTGTAATGAGTGCATGAATCTTTCTACTCAGTAACCAGACAATTAGTCATGCACCATGGCTGTGGCATATATGTATTTTATGAAACCCAGTGTTCCCTCTGGATTTTGAAACTGCCAGTCCTTGTGGACTAGCAACTCTTAAAATTACCAGTCCCCCCTAATTTTTGCCAGTCTCAACTTTCAACAAATACAAAAACACATGAAAATTATTTGGTTTCAATTCTTTCAACATCATGCTCAGTGCAAAGATGTCATCTCTTAAGTAACTTAGTTAGATCTAAACGTCATTCACACAAACTTCAGTCACAATTTTCTCTTCTTTTTTTTAATATATCGTGACCAAGTTGCTACAAATGGATATTTATACTAGTAATAGATAAGGGGAAACCCTGATGGTAACAGACAAGCTGACTTTATTTGAAAAATATACTTATATGAATATCACTGATGTTTTGTTCAACATCAAAGATTCATAAGCTACTTTATTTGCCGGTCAACAGGGACTGGCAGTCACATGAATTACCGGTCCAACCCTAATTTTACCGGTAAAAACTGGTAATTACTGGTAAACGGGAACACTGAAAACTGAACAAATCTAGATTTATATAAAAGCAAGTCTATCC